>NC_053022.1:583586237-583605280 GCF_003073215.2 Triticum urartu
GGTAGGGGGTCCCGAACTGTGCGTCTAGGCCGGATGGTAACAGGAGGCAGGGGACACGATGTTTTACCCAGGTTCGGGCCCTCTTGATGGAGGTAAAACCCTACGTCCTGCTTGATTAATATTGATGATATGGGTAGTACAAGAGTAGATCTACCACGAGATCAGAGAGGCTAAACCCTAGAAGCTAGCCTATGGTATGATTGTATGTTATGGTTGTTGTCCTACGGACTAAAACCCTTCGGTTTATATAGACACCGGAGAGGGTTAGGGTTACACAAGGTCGGTTACAAAGGAGGAGATATCCATATCCGTATTGCCTAGCTTGCCTTCCACGCCAAGTAGAGTCCCATCCGGACACGAGACGAAGTCTTCAATCTTGTATCTTCATAGTCTAACAGTCCGGCCAATGGAGATAGTCCGGCTGTCCGGAGACCCCCTAATCCAGGACTCCCTCATGGTTCATGTATTGTCTTGGGGCATAAAGTTTCTGAAAGAGGTATTGAAGTTGATAAAGCCAAGGTTGATGCTATTGAAAAGATGCAATGTCCCAAGGACATCAAAGGTATAAGAAGTTTCCTTGGTCACGCCGGATTTTATTGGAGGTTCATTAAGGACTTACCAAAAATTTCTCGGCCTCTGACTAATTTATTACAAAAAGATATACCATTTGTCTTTGATGATGATTGTGTAGAAGCGTTTGAGATGCTTAAGAAAGCATTGATCTCTGCACCTATTGTTTAGCCACCTGATTGGAATTTACCCTTTGAAATTATGTGTGATGCTAGTGATTATGCTGTAGGTGCTGTTGGGCAAAGAATTGGTAAGAAATTAAATGTTATCCATTATGCTAGTAAGACTCTAGACAATGCTCAAAGAAATTATGCTACGACTGAAAAGGAATTCTTAGCAGTTGTATTTGCTTGTGATAAGTTCAAACCTTATATTGTTGATTCTAAAGTAACTATTCACACTGATCATGCGTTGCTATTAAATATCTGATGGAAAAGAAAGATGCTAAACCTAGACTTATTAGATGGGTTCTCTTGCTACAAGAATTTGACTTACATATTGTTGTAGAAAAGGGAGCTGAGAACCCTGTTGCAGACAACTTGTCTAGGTTAGAAAATGTGCTTGATGACCCACTTCATATTGATGATAGCTTTCCAGATGAGCAATTAAATGTCATAAATGCTTCTCATACTGCTCCATGGTATGCTGATTATGCTAATTACATTGTTGCTAAGTTTATACCACCTAGTTTCACATACCAGCAAAAGAAAAAGTTCTTCTATGATTTGAGGCATTACTTTTGGGATGGCCCACATCTTTATAAAGAAGGAGTAGATGGAGTTATTAGACGTTGGGTACCTGAGCATGAACAGGAACAGATCCTACGCAAGTGTCACTCTGAAGCTTATGGACGACACCATGCTGGAGATAGAACTGCACATAAGGTATTGCAATCTGGTTTTTATTGGCCTACTCTCTTCAAGGATGCCCGTAAGTTCGTCTTATCTCGTGATGAATGTCAAAGAATTGGTAATATTAGTAGACGTCATGAAATGCCTATGAACTATTCACTCGTTATTGAACCATTTGATGTTTGGGGCTTTGACTATATGGGACCCTTTCCTTCCTCTAATGGATATACACATATTTTAGTTGCTGTTGATTACGTTACTAAGTGGGTAGAAGCTATTCCAACTAGTAGTGCTGATCATAACACTTCTATTAAAATGCTTAAAGAAGTTATTTTTCCAAGATTCAGAGTCCCTAGATATTTAATGACTGATGGTGGTTCACATTTTATTCATGGTGCTTTCCATAAAATGTTTGCTAAGTATGATGTTAACCATAGAATTGCATCACCTTATCACCCATAGTCTAGTGGTCAAGTAGAATTGAGCAATACAGAGCTCAAATTAATATTTGCAAAAGATTGTTAATAGATCTAGAAAGAATTGGTCCAAGAAACTTGATGATGCATTATGGGCCTATAGAACTGCTTATAAAAATCCAATGGGTATGTCTCCGTATAAAATGGTTTATGGAAAAGCATGTCACTTACCTCTCGAACTAGAACATAAGGCGTACTAGGCTATTAAAGAGCTCAATTATGATTTCAAACTTGCCGGTGAGAAGAGGTTATTTGATATTAGCTCACTCGATGAATGGAGAACCCAAGCTTATGAAAATGCCAAGTTGTTTAAAGAAAAAGTTAAAAGATGGCATGACAAAAGGATACAAAAGCGTGAGTTTAACGTAGGTGATTATGTGTTGCTATACAACTCTTGTTTAAGATTTTTTGCAGGAAAACTTCTCTCTAAATGGGAAGGCCCCTACGTTATCGAGGAGGTATATCGTTCCGGTGCCATAAAAATCAACAACTTCGGAGGCACAAATCCGAAGGTGGTTAACGGTCAAAGAATTAAACATTATATCTCAGGTAATCCCATAAATGTTGAAACCAATATTATTGAAACCGTAACCCCGGAGGAATATATAAGGGACACTTTCCAGAACGTTTCAGACTCCGAAAAGGAATAGGTATGTGGTACGGTAAGTAAACCGACTCCAAAACAGTTTTTAAGGCAATATTTCTCCGTTTTGGAATATTTAGAAAAATAGAAAAATAAGTAGCAGTCCGGGAAGGACACGAGGGCCCCACGAGGGTGTAGGGCGCGCCCTACCCCCTGGGCGCACCCCCTACCTCGTGAGCACCACGTGTGCCTTCCGGACTCCGTTTTCTTGCACGATACATATTTCGGTCGGTAAAAATTCATTATATATTCTCCCGAAGGATTTGAATCCTGTATCACGGAATTATCCTCTATTCTTGTTTCGAGCTGTTGCTGCTGCAGATTTGAGCAAGACATCTTCTCAAGAGTCAGTCGGGGAGAGCCGGGTGTCCAATCCGGCATCGGAACCAAGGGCAAATAGCGACGCTGACCACTTTGGGCCAGCAACGGAGGAAGAGATGGAGGCTGACTTGATGAGGGTAGATGCCATGGAGTATCAACAAGTCACTTCTCGCTTCCGAGCTGGCTTCACGATGGGGGAACTACAGAGCTCAGCTATTCCAAACTCGGTTATTCCTTCCAATGTTAGATTTCTTTCTTATGAAAATATGAAGAGTGTTATCACTTGTTCTCCCGCAGCTATGCAACACCCTTGGGTGCAAGGAGCCCTAGCAGTTACAGGAAAGCTTCGTAAAGAAATAATGGACCTCAAGCAGCAAGTCAATAAGCTTGAGGAGGAGAATCGTATCCTGAGGGGTATCATCGTTAAGAATATTTCACCAACAACAAAGAAGGAGATATAATCGCATGGGTATGGGCACTTCCCTTGGCAACTGCCAAGCTTGGGGTAGGTGCCCCGGTATCGTATCACCATCACACTCCTATCTTTACCGTTTTTTCTTAGTTCGATCTTATTAGTAGTATCTTGATCTAGTAGAATAAAGTTTATGGCATGATCTAGTTTTGAGTTTTGCTTTATGATCCCTCTATGTAATCGAGTCCGTGAGCTATATATATATATATAAAATAAAGATTAGTGGTGAGTCAAGGGCTTGATTATTTTGCCATGATCTTGAGTGAATAAAACAAAAGAAGAAAAAGAGTAAAAAGAAACAAATAGTTCATATTGATCTTATTGAGAGTAATGACTTCACATAAAAAGAGTATGATGATTAAAAGTTGTTGGGAGTTGACAGACATAGCTTTGGTCATCGTTGCGATTAATAGGAAGTAAAAAGGAAGGAGAGGTCTAACATATAAATGTATTATCATCGACATCCTTTATGATTGGGAGCACTCATTAAAATATGACATGCTAAAGAGTTGATGTTGGACAAGGAAGACACCGTAATGGGTTATGTTTTCTTATATCTGAGATAAAGTATGCTGTTATGGATCATCCAACATGTTGAGCTTGCCTTTCCCCCTCATGCGAGCCAATTTCTCAGCACCAAGTAGAGATACTACTTGTGCTTCCAAAACCCTTAAACCAGTTTTGCCATGAGAGTCCACCATACCTACCTATGGATTGAGTAAGATCCTTCAAGTAAGTGGTCATCGGTGCAAAGCAATAAAAATTGCTCTAAATATGTATAATTGATTGGTGTGGAGGAAATAAGCTTTATACAATCTTGTGATGTGGAAGAAATAAAAGCGACAGACTGCATAATAAAGGTTCATATCACAAGGGGCAGTATAAAGTGATGTTCTTCCGCATTGAGATTTTGTGCATCCAACCTAAAAGCGCATGGCAACCTCTGCTTCCCTCTGCGAAGGGCCTATCTATTACTATTATCTTCTACCTTATGCAAGAGTCATGGTGATCTTCACCTTTCCTTTTTCATTTTATCCTTTGGCAAGCACAATATGTTGGATAGATCCAGATAGATATATCTAATTGGATGTAGGGGAGCATGAGTTATTATTGTTGACATTACCCATGAGGTAAAAGGTTGGGAGGCGAAACTATAAGCCCCTATCTTTCTCTGTGTCCGATTAAAACTTCATAACCACAAGTATTGCGTGAGTGTTAGCAATTATGAAGGACTAGATGATAGTTGAGTATGTGAACTTGCTATTGAGCTCTGACATAGACTCTTTCTGATGTTATGATAAATTGCAATTGCTTCAATGACTGAGATTATAGTTTGTTTGTCCTCAATAAAGTTTATGATTCGTACTCTGCATTGTGAATGGATTATGACTTGAGCATAAGAAATCATATGACAATATCCATATATGTTGCTGTTATGAAAATAATCATGATGCCTTCATGTCCGTATTTTATTTTTATCGACACCTCTACCTCTAAACATGGGGACATATTTATCGTTATCGGCTTCCGCTTGAGGACAAGCGAGGTCTAAGCTTGGGGGAGTTGATACGTCCATTTTGCATCATGCTTTTATATCGATATTTATTGCATTATGGGCTGTTATTACACATTATGTCACAATAACTATGCCTATTCTCTCTTATTTTACAAGGTTTACATAAGGAGGGAGAATGCCGACAGCTGGAATTCTAGGCTGGAAAAGGAGCAAATATTAGAGACCTATTCTGCACAACTCCAAAAGTCCTGAACTCCAAGAAAGTCATTTTTGGAAATAATAAAAATATCCAGCGGAAGAAGTCACCAGAGGGGGCCCACCTGTCCACGAGGGTGGGGGCGCGCCCTACCCCCAGGGTGCCCCTAACCTCGTGGGCCCCCTGTTTGCCCTCCGAATGCCCATCTTCTGCTTATATGAGGTCTTTCGTCGAGAAAAAATTTAAGCAACCTTTCGGGAACGAGACTCCGCCGCACGAGGCGGAACCTTGGCGGAACCAATCTAGGGCTCCAGCAGAGATGTTCTGCCGGGGATACTTCCCTCCGGGAGGGGAAATCATCGCCATCGTCATCACCAACGCTCCTCTCATCGGGAGAGGGCAATCTCCATCAACATCTTCACCAGCACCATCTCATCTCAAACCCTGAGTTCAATCTCTTGTAGACAATTCTTGTCTCCAAGTCCGGGATTGGTGCTGTTAGGTTGCTAGTAGTGTTGATTACTCCTTGTAGTTGATGCTAGTTGGTTTAATTGGTGGAAGATCATATGTTCAGATCCTTTATGCATATTATTACCCCTCTGATTATGAACATGAATATGCTTTGTGAGTAATTTTGTTCCTGAGGACAAGGGAGAGTCTTGCTATTAGTAGTCATGTGAATTTGGTATTCGTTTGATATTTTGATGAGATGTATGTTGTCTAGCCTCTAGTGGTGTTATGTGAACGTCGACTACATAACACTTCACCATTATTTGGGCCTAGAGGAAGGCATTGGGAAGTAATAAGTAGATGATGGGTTGCTAGAGTGACAGAAGCTTAAACCCTAGTTTATGCGTTGCTTCGTAAGGGGCTGATTTGGATCCACATGTTTCATGCTATGGTTAGGTTTACCTTAATACTTTTGTTTGTAGTTGCGGATGCTTGCAATAGAGGTTAATCATAAGTGGGTGCTTGTTCAAGTAAGAACAACCCCAAGCACCAGTCCACCCACACTATAAATTATCAAAGTATCGAACGCGAATCATATGAACGTGATGAAACTTAGCTTGACGATATTCCCATGTGTCCTCGGGAGTGCTTTTCCTTATATAAGAGTTTGTCCAGCTTGTCCTTTGCTACAAAAAGGATTGGGCCACCTTGCTGCACTTTATTACTTTTGTACTTGTTGCTCGTTACAAATTATCCTATCACAAACTATCTGTTACCACTTATTTCAGTACTTGCAGAGAATACCTTGCTGAAAACCGCTTATCATTTCCTTCTGCTCCTCGTGGGTTCGACACTCTTACTTATCGAAAGGACTACGACAGATCCCCTATACGTTGTGGGTCATCAAGACTCTTTTCTGGCGCCGTTGCCGGGGAGTGAAGCGCCTTTGGTAGGTGGAATTTGGTAAGGAAAAATTTATATAGTGTGCTGAAATTTACTGTCACTTGTTACTATGGAAAGTAATCCTCTGAGGGGCTTGTTCGGGGTATCTTCACCCCGACCAGTAGAGCAAAGAGTTGCTCCTCAACCTACTGAACCTACTGAAAATGAAAATTATTCCTTTTGAAGTTCCTTCGGGTATGATGGAAAAACTGCTAGCTAATGCTTTTACAGGAGATGGAACAAAGCATCCTGATGAACATCTACTCTATGTGGATGAAGTTTGTGGATTATTTAAGCTTGCAGGTATACCCGATGATGTTGTTAAGAAGAAGGTCTTCCCTTTATCTTTGAAGGGAGATGCATCGACATGGTATAGGCTATGTGATGATACGGATCATGGAACTATAAACAAATGAAGTGGAATTTCACCAGAAAACTATCCTATGCATCTTGTTCATCGTGATCGCAACTATATATATAATTTTTGCCTCGCAAGGAGAAAGCATCGCTCAAGCTTGGGGTGAGGCTTAAATCAATGTTATATTCATGCCCCAATCATGAGCTCCCAAGAGAAATAATTCTTCAAAGTTTTTATGCTCGGCTTTCTCATAATAATCAAACCATGCTCGATACTTCTTGTGCTGGCTCTTTTATGATGAAGACTATTGAATTCAAATGGAATTTATTGGATAGAATTAAACGCAACTCTGAAGATTGGGATCTTGACGAAGGTAAGGAGTCAGGTATGACACTTAAGTTTGATTGTGTTATGTCTTTTATGGACACCGATGTTTTCCATAAGTTTAGCACTAAATATGGACTTGATTCTGAGATAGTGGCTTCTTTCTGTGATTTTTTTGCTACTTATGTTGATCTCCCTAAGGAGAAGTGGTTTAAATATCATCCTCCCATAGAAGTAAAAGTAGCTGCACCTATTAAAGTTGAAGAAAAGACTGTCACTTATAATGATCCTATTGTTCCTACTTCTTATGTTGAGAAACCACCTTTCCCGGTTAGAATAAAGGATCATGCTAAAGCTTCAATTGTGGTTCGTAAAAGCAATATTAGAACTTATACACCTCCTGAGCAAGTTAAAGTTGAACCTAATATTGCTATTGTTAAAGATCTCTTGGATGATAATATTCATGGGCATGTTATTCAGTTCTGCGGTTAAACCGCTAGAATTGCCAAACCTTGTGCTAAAGATAAACATAGACCTGTGGTAGGTGTGCCTGTTATTTCTGTTAAAATAGGAGATCATTTTTATCATGGCTTATGTGATATGGGTGCTAGAGCTAGTGTTATACCTATTACCTTATATGAAGAAATTAAGCATGAAATTGCACCTGCTGAGTTAGAAGATATATATGTCACAATTAAACTTGCCAATAGAGATACTATATCAGCAATGGGAATTGTTAGAGATGTTGAAGTCTTGTGTGGGAAAACTAAATATCGTGCTGATTTTCTTGTTCTTGGTTCCCCACAAGATAGCTTTTGTCCCATTATATTTAGGTAGACCCTTCTTGAACACTGTCAATGCTAAGATAGACTGCGAAAGAATGTTGTTACTATTGGCTTGGATGATATGATTCATGAGTTTAATTTCTCTAAATTTAGTAAACAACATCGTGAAGAAGAATTACCTAGTAAGGATGAAATTATTGGTCTTGCTTCTATTGCCGTACCTCCTAGTGATCCTTTAGAACACTATTTGCTAGACCATGAAAATGATATGTTCATGAATGAAAGAAGGGAAATAGATGAAGTATTCTTTAAACAGGAACCTATTCTGAAACACAATTTGCCTGTTGAAATCTTAGGGGATCCTCCTCCACCCAAGGGTGATCCCGTGTTTGAGCTTAAACCGTTGCCTGATAATCTTAAATATGCTTATCTTGATGAAAAGAAGATATATCCTATTATTATTAGTGCTAACCTTTCAGAGCATGAAGAAGAAAGATTATTGAAAACTCTGAAGAAGCACCGTGCTGCTATTGGATATACTCTTGATGATCTTAAGGGCATTAGTCCCACTCTATGTCAACATAAAATAAATTTGGAAGCAGATGCCAAACCAGTTCGTGATCCTCAACGACGTCTGAATCCTAAAATGAAAGAAGTGGTAAGAAAAGAAATACTAAAGCTTCTGGAGGCAGGTATAATTTATCCCGTTGCTGATAGTCAGTGGGTAAGTCCTGTTCATTGTGTCCCTAAGAAGGGAGGTATTACTGTTGTTCCTAATGATAAAGATGAATTGATTCCACAAAGAATTATTACAGGTTATAGGATGGTAATTGATTTCCGCAAATTAAATAAGGCTACTAAGAAAGATCATTACCCCTTACCTTTTATCGATCAAATGCTAGAAAGATTATGCAAACATACACATACTACTTTCTAGATGGTTATTCTGGTTTCTCTCAAATACCTGTGTCGGCTAAAGATCAATCAAAGACTACTTTTACATGCCCTTTTGGTACTTTTGCTTATAGACGTATGCCTTTTGGTTTATGTAATGCACCTGCTACCTTTCAAAGATGCATGATGGCTATATTCTCTGACTTTTGTGAAAAGATTTGTGAGGTTTTCATGGACGACTTTTCCGTCTATGGATCTTCTTTTGATGATTGCTTGAGCAATCTTGATCGAGTTTTGCAGAGATGTGAAGAAACTAATCTTGTCTTGAATTGGGAAAAGTGCCACTTTATGGTTAATGAAGGTATTGTCTTGGGGCATAAAGTTTCTGAAAGAGGTATTGAAGTTGATAAAGCCAAGGTTGATGCTATTGAAAAGATGCCATGTCCCAAGGACATCAAAGGTATAAGAAGTTTCCTTGGTCACGCCGGATTTTATAGGAGGTTCATTAAGGACTTCTCAAAAATTTCTCGGCCTCTGACTAATTTATTACAAAAAGATATACCATTTGTCTTTGATGATGATTGTGTAGAAGCATTTGAAATACTTAAGAAAGCATTGATCTCTGCACCTATTGTTCAGCCACCTGATTGGAATTTACCCTTTGAAATTATGTGTGATGCTAGTGATTATGCTGTAGGTGCTGTTCTAGGGCAAAGAGTTGATAAGAAATTAAATGTTATTCAATATGCTAGTAAAACTCTAGACAATGCTCAAAAATTATGCTACTACTGAAAAAGAATTCTTAGCAGTTGTATTTGCTTGTGATAAGTTCAGACCTTATATTGTTGATTCTAAAGTAACTATTCACACTGATCATGCTGCTATTAAATATCTTATGGAAAAGAAAGATGCTAAACCTAGACTTATTAGATGGGTTCTCTTGCTACAAGAATTTGATTTGCATATTGTTGATAGAAAGGGAGCTGAGAACCCCGTTGCAGACAACTTGTCTAGGTTAGAAAATGTTCTTGATGACCCACTACCTATTATGATAGCTTTCCTGATGAACAATTAAATGTTATAAGTACTTCTCGTAGTACTCCATGGTATGCTGATTATGCTAATTATATTGTTGCTAAGTTTATACCACCTAGTTTCACATACCAGCAAAAGAAAAAGTTTTCTATGATTTGAGACATTACTTTTGGGATGACCCACATCTTTATAAAGAAGGAGTAGATGGTGTTATTAGACGTTGTGTACCTGAGCATGAACAGGAACAGATCCTACGCAAGTGTCACTCCGAAGCTTATGGAGGACACCACGCTGGAGATAGAACTGCACATAAGGTATTGCAATCCGGTTTTTATTGGCCTACTCTCTTCAAGGATGCCCGTAAGTTTGTCTTGTCTTGTGATGAATGTCAAAGAATTGGTAATATTAGTAGACGTCAAGAAATTCCTATGAATTATTCACTTGTTATTGAACCATTTGATGTTTGGGGCTTTGATTATATGGGACCTTTTCCTGCCTCTAATGGTATACACATATTTTAGTTGCTGTTGATTACATTACTAAGTGGGTAGAAGCTATTCCAACTAGTAGTGCTGATCATAACACTTCTATTAAAATGCTTAAGGAAGTTATTTTCTGAGGTTTGGAGTCCCTAGATATTTAATGACTGATGGTGGTTCACATTTATTCATGGTGCTTTCCGTAAAATGCTTGCTAAGTATGACGTTAATCATAGAATTGCATCTCCTTATCACCCACAGTCTAGTGGTCAAGTAGAATTGAGTAATAGAGAGCTCAAATTAATTTTGCAAAAGACTGTCAATAGGTCTAGAAAGAATTGGTCCAAGAAACTTGATGATGCATTATGGGCCTATAGAACTGCATATAAAAATCCTATGGGTATGTCTCCGTATAAAATGGTTTATGGAAAAGCATGTCACTTACCTCTCGAACTAGAACATAAGGCATATTGGGCTATTAAAGAACTCAACTATGATTTTAAACTTGCCGATGAGAAGAGGTTATTTGATATTAGCTCACTTGATGAATGGAGAACCCAAGCTTATGAAAATGCCAAGTTGTTTAAAGAAAAAGTTAAAAGATGGCATGACAAAAGGATACAAAAGCGTGAGTTTAATGTAGGTGATTATGTATTGCTATACAACTCTCGTTTAAGATTTTTTGCAGGAAAACTTCTCTCTAAATGGGAAGGCCCTTACGTTATCGAGGAGGTCTATCGTTCCGGTGCCATAAAAATCAACAACTTCGAAGGCACAAATCCGAAGGTGGTAAATGGTCAAAGAATTAAACATTATATCTCAGGTAATCCCATAAATGTTGAAACCAATATTATTGAAACCGTAACCCCGGAGGAATACATAAGGGACACTTTCCAGAACGTTTCAGACTCCGAAAAGGAATAGGTATGTGGTACGGTAAGTAAACCGACTCCAAAACAATTTTTAAGGCAATATTTCTCCGTTTTGGAATATTTAGAAAAATAGAAAATAAAGTAGCAGTCCGGGAAGGACACGAGGGCCCCACGAGGGTGGAGGGCGCGCCCTACCCCCCTGGGCGCGCCCCCTACCTCGTGAGCACCTCGTGTGCCTTCCGGACTCCGTTTTCTTGCACGATGCGTATTTTGGTCGGTAAAAATTCATTATATATTCTCCCGAAGGTTTTGACTCCCGTATCACGCAAATATCCTCTGTTCTTGTTTCGAGCTGTCTCTGTCAGGGTTGTCAAGGCCAGGCATCATGTCGTCCCCCTCCTCCAACAATGTGTGACAAAGATGCTTGGCTAATGAAGATAGAGCTGAAGAGGGAAGAACCCATGGAGATCAACAAGGATGAAGGGATCAAGAAGGCCACGGAGAACCAAGCTCCGGCAGCAGGAAAGACATCCTTCAACTTGATCACAATCTTTCTTACCCCAACTGAGATCGAAGCTTTCAAGATGATTGAGTTAGCTCGTATTCAAAACAAGTATCTCACAAGTGAAAATATTTTGTTGAAGGAGCATATCGTTGCACTCAAGGGCATTATCCGCAAGTTGGAGGACCTCTTACGCTCGATGTGCGACTATCCATCACCACCACCTTCTTCACCAACAAAGGAGACATAATCACATGGGTATGGGCACTCCCCTTGGCAACTGCCAAGCTTGGGGGAGGTGCCCCGGTATCGTATCACAATCACAACTCCTATCTTTACCGTTTTCTTAGTTCGATCCTATTAGTAGTATCTTGATCTAGTAGAATAAAGTTTATGGCATGATCTAGTTTTGAGTTTTGCTTTATGATCTCTCTATGTAATCGAGTCCGTGAGCTATATATAATAAAGATTAGTGTTGAGTCAAGGGCTTGATTATTTTGCCATGATCTTGGGTGAATAAAAGAAAAGAGAAAAGAATAAAAAGAAACAAAAGAGTTCATATTGATCTTATTGAGAGTAATGACTTCACATAGAAAGAGTATGATGATTAAAAGTTGTTGGGAGTTGGCAGACATAGCTTTGGTCATCGTTGCAATTAATAGGAAGTAATAAGGAAAGAGAGGTTTCACATATAAATATACTATTATTGACATCTTTTATGATTGGGAGCACTCATTAAAATATGACATGCTAAAGAGTTGATGTTGGACAAGGAAGACAACGTAATGAGGTTATGTTTTCTTATATCTGAGATAAAGTATGTTGTCATGGATCATCCAACATGTTGAGCTTGCCTTTCCCCCTCATGCTAGCCAAATTCTCAGCACCAAGTAGAGATACTACTTGTGCTTCCAAATACCCTTAAACCAGTTTTGCCATGAGAGTCCACCATATCTACCTATGGATTGAGTAAGATCCTTCAAGTAAGTTGTCATCGGTGCAAAGCAATAAAAATTGCTCTAAATATGTATGATTGATTGGTGTGGGAGAAATAAGCTTTATACGATCTTGTGATGTGGAAGTAATAAAAGCGACGGACTGCATAATAAAGGTTCATATCACAAGGGGCAATATAAAGTGACGTTCTTTCGCATTAAGATTTTATGCATCCAACCATAAAAGCGCATGGCAACCTCTGCTTCCCTCTGCGAAGGGCCTATCTTTTATTATTATCTTCTACCTTATGCAAGAGTCATGGTGATCTTCACCTTTCCTTTTTCATTTTATCCTTTGGCAAGCACAGTATGTTGGAAAGATCTGATATATGTACCTAATTGGATGTAGGGGAGCATGAGTTATTATTGTTGACATTACCCTTGAGGTAAAAGGTTGTGGGGCGAAACTATAAGCCCCTATCTTTCTCTGTGTCCGATTAAAACTTCGTAACCACAAGTATTGCGTGAGTGTTAGCAATTATGAAGGACTAGATGATAGTTGAGTATGTGGACTTGCTATTAAGCTCTGACATAGACTCTTTCTGATGTTATGATAAATTGCAATTGCTTCAATGACTGAGATTATAGTTTGTTGGTTCTCAATAAAGTTTATGATTCTATACTTTTGCATTGTGAATGAGATTATTACTTGAGCATAAGAAATCATATGACAATATCCATATATGTTGCTGTTATGAGAATAATCATGATGCCTTCATGTCCGTATTTTATTTTTATCGACACCTCTACCTCTAAACATGGGGACATATTTATCGTTATCGGCTTTCGCTTGAGGACAAGCGAGGTCTAAGCTTGGGGGAGTTGATACGTCCATTTTGCATCATGCTTTTATATCGATATTTATTGCATTATGGGCTGTTATTACACATGTTATGTCACAATACTTATGCTATTCTCTCTTATTTTACAAGGTTTACATAAGGAGGGAGAATGCCGGCAGCTGGAATTCTGGGCTGGAAAAGGAGCAAATATTAGAGACCTATTCTGCACAACTCCAAAAGTCCTGAAACTCCACGAAAGTCATTTTGGAAATAATAAAAAATATCCAGTGGGAAGAGTTCATGAAGGAAATATGCCCTAGAGGCAATAATAAAGTTATTATTTATTTCCTTATATCATGATAAATTTTTATTATTCATGCTAGAATTGTATTAACCGGAAACATAATACATGTGTGAATACATAGACAAACAGAGTGTCACTAGTATGCCTCTACTTGACTAGCTCGTTGATCAAAGATGGTTATGTTTCCTAGCCATGAACAAAAGAGTTGTATTTGATTAACGGGATCACATCATTAGGAGAATGATGTGATTGACATGACCATTCCATTAGCTTAGCACCTGATCGTTTAGTATGTTGCTATTGCTTTCTTCATGACTTATACATGTTCCTATGACTATGAGATTATGCAACTCCCGTTTGCCGGAGGAACACTTTGTGTGCTACCAAACGTCACAACGTAACTGGGTGATTATAAAGGTGCTCTACAGGTGTTCTCCGAAGGTACTTGTTGGGTTGGCGTATTTCAAGATTGGATTTGTCACTCCGATTGTCGAAGAGGTATCTCTGGGCCCACTCGGTAATGCACATCACATAAGCCTTGCAAGCATTGCAACTAATGAGTTAGTTGCGAGATGATGTATTACGAAACGAGTAAAGAGACTTGCCGGTAACGAGATTGAACTAGGTATTGAGATACCGACGATCGAATCTCGGGCAAGTAACATACCGATGACAAAGGGAACAACGTATGTTGTTATGCGGTCTGACCGATAAAGATCTTTGTAGAATATGTGGGAGCCAATATGAGCATCCAGGTTCCGCTATTGGTTATTGACCGGAGACGTGTCTCGGTCATGTCTACATTGTTCTCGAACCCGTAGGGTCCGCACGCTTAAGGTTTCGATGACAGTTATATTATGAGTTTATGAGTTTTGATGTACCGAAGGAGTTCGGAGTCCCGATGAGATCGGGGACATGACGAGGAGTCTCGAAATGGTCGAGACGTAAAGATCGATATATTGGACGACTATATTCGGACATCGGAAAGGTTCCGAGTGGTTCGGTTTTTCGGAGTACCGGGGAGTTACGGGAATACGAGGAGAAGTATATGGGCCTTATTGGGGCTTTAGGGGAGAGGACCAGGAGGTGGCGCACACCCCTCCCAAGCCCAGTCCGAATTGCACAAGGGGTTTGGGGCGCAGCCCCTCTCTCCCTTCCTTCCCCTCTTCCCCCTTCCCCCCTTCTCCTAGTTGGATTAGGAAAGGAGGAAACCTACTCCAACTAGGAGTAGGAATCCTACTCCCTGGCGCGCCCCTCCTAGGGCCGGCCTCCTCCCCCTTGCTCCTTTATATACGGGGGCAGGAGGGCACCTCTAGACACACAAGTTGATCTTCGTAATTGTTCCTTAGCCGTGTGCGGTGCCCCCCTCCACCATATTCCTCGATAATATTGTAGCGGTGCTTAGGCGAAGCCCTGCGACGGTAGAACATCAAGATCGTCACCACGCCGTCGTGCTGACGGAACTCTTCCCCGACACTTTGCTGGATCGGAGTCCAGGGATCGTCATCGAGCTGAACGTGTGCTAGAACTCGGAGGTGCCATAGTTTCGGTGCTTGATCGGTCGGGCCGTGAAGGCGTACGACTACATCAACCGCGTTGTCATAACGCTTCCGCTGTCGGTCTACGAGGGTACGTAGATCACACTCTCCCCTCTTATTGCTATGCATCACCATGATCTTGCATGTGCGTAGATTTTTTTGAAATTACCACGTTCTCCAACAGTGGTATCAGAGCCTAGGTTTTATGTGTTGATGTTGTGCACGAGTAGAACACAAGTGAGTTGTGGGCGATATAAGTCATACTGCTTACCAGCATGTCATACTTTGGTTCGGCGGTATTGTTGGATGAAGCGGCCCGGACCGACATTACGCGTACGCTTACGCGAGACTGGTTCTACCGACGTGCTTTGCACACAGGTGGCTGGCGGGTGTCAGTTTTTCCAACTTTAGTTGAACCGAGTGTGGCTACGCCTGGTCCTTGTGAAGGTTAAAACAACACCAACTTGATAAACTATCGTTGTGATTTTTTGATGCGTAGGTAAGATTGGTTCTTGCTTAAGCCCGTAGCAGCCACGTAAAACTTGCAACAACAAAGTAGAGGACGTCTAACTTGTTTTTGCAGGGCATGTTGTGATGTGATATGGTCAATACATGATGAGATATAAGTTGTTGTATGAGATGATCATGTTTTGTTGAAGTTATCGGCAACTGGCAAAAGCCTTATGGTTATCTCTCTATTGTATAAGATGCAAGCGCCAAATTATTGCTTTACTTTATCACTATGCGATAGCAATAGTTGCAAGAGAAATTGTTGGTGAGACAACCATGTGACGACACATTGATATAGATCAAGATGATGGAGATCATGGTGTCATGCCGGTGACGATAGAGATCATGACAGTACTTTGGAGATGGAGATCAAAGGTGCAAGATGATGATGGCCATATCATGTCACATATTTTGATTGCATATGATGTTTATCTTTTTATACATCTTATTTTGCTTAGTTTAACGGTAGCATTTTAAGATGATCTCTCACTAATTATTAAGAAGTGTTCTCCCTGAGTATGCACCGTTGCGAAAGTTCTTCGTGCTGAGACACCACGTGATGATCGGGTGTGATAGGCTCTACGTTCAAATACAATGAGTGCAAAACAGTTGCACACGCGGAATACTCAGGTTATACTTGACGAGCCAAGCATATACAGATATGGCCTCGGAACACGGAGATCAAAAGGTCGAGCGTGAATCATATAGTAGATATGATCAACATAGTGATGTTCACCATTGAAACTACTCCATCTCACGTGATGATCGGACATGGTTTAGTTGATTTGGATCACGTGATCACTTAGATGACTAGAGGGATGTCTGTCTAAGTGGGAGTTATTAAGTAATATGATTAATTGAACTTAAATTTATCATGAACTTAGTCCTGGTAGTATTTTGCAAATTATGTTGTAGATCAATAGCTCGCGTTGTTGCTTCCCTGTGTTTATTTTGATATGTTCCTAGAGAAAATTGTGCTGAAAAATGTTAGTAGCAATGATGCGGATTGGATCCGTGATCTGAGGTTTATCCTTATTGCTGCACAGAAGAATTATGTCCTTGATGCACCGCTAGGTGAAAAACCTATTGCAGGAATAGATGCAGACGTTATGAACGTTTGGCTAGCTCAATGTGATGACTACTTGATAGTTTAGTGCACCATGCTTAACGGCTTAGCATCGGGACTTTAAAGACGTTTTGAACGTCATGGAACATATGAGATGTTCCAGGAGTTGAAGTTAATATTTCAAGCAAATACCTGAGTTGAGATATGAAGTCTCCAACAAGTTCTATAGCTAAAAGATGGAGGAGAATCGCTCAACTAGTGAGCATGTGCTCAGATTGTCTGGGTACTACAATCGCTTGAATCAAGTGGGAGTTAATCTTCCAGATAAAATAGTGATTGACAGAATTCTCTAGTCACCATCACCAAGTTAGTAGAACTTCGTGATGAACTATGATATGCAAGGGATAACGAAAACGATTCCCAAGCTCTTCGTAATGCTGAAATTGACGAAGGTAGAAATCAAGAAAAACATCAAGTGTTGATGGTAGACAAGACCACTAGTTTCAAGAAAAGGGCAAAGGAAGAAGGGGAACTTCAAGAAGAATGGCAAGCAAGTTGCTGCTCAAGTGAAGAAGCCCAAGTCTGGTCCTAAGCCTGAGACTAAGTGCTTCTACTGCAAAGGGATTGGTCACTGGAAGCGGAACTTACCCCAAGTATTTGGTGGACAAGAAGGATGGCAAAGTAACAAAAGCTATATTTGATATACATTATTGATGTGTACTTTACTAGTGTTTATAGCAACCCCTCAGTATTTGATACTAGTTCAGTTGCTAAAGATTAGTAACTCGAAACGTAGGAGTTGCTAGAATAAACAGAGACTAGTTAAGGGTGAAGTGACGATGATGTGTTGGAAGTGGTTCCAAGATTGATATGATCATCATCGCACACTCCCTATACTTTCGGGATTAGTGTTGAACCTAAATAAGTGTTATTTGGTGTTGAGCATGAATATGATTTGATCCTATTTATTGTAATACAGTTATTCATTTAAGTAAGAGAATAAATTGTTGTTCTGTTTACATCAATAAAACCTTATATGGTTACAGATCCAATGAAAATGGTTCGTTGGATCTCGATCGTAGTGATACACATATTCATAATATTGAAGCCAAAAGATGCAAAGTTAATAATGATAGTGCAACTTATTTGTGGCACTGCCGTTTAAGTCATATTGGTGTAAAGCGCATGAAGAAACTCCATGCTGATGGGCTTTTGGAATCACTTGATTATGAATCACTTGATGCTTGCGAACCATGCCTTATGGGCAAGGATTGACTAAACTCCGTTCTCCGGAACAATGGAGCAGCAACAGATTTGTTGGAAAATCATACATACTGATGTATGTGGTCCGATGAATAAGGCTTGCAGCAGGTATCGTTATTTTCTGACCTTCACAATGATTTGAGCAGATATGGGTATATCTACTTGATGAAACATAAGTCTGAAACATTTGAAAAGTTCAAAGAATTTCAGAGTGAAGTGGAAAATCATCGTGACAAGAAAATAAAGGTTTCTACGATCTGATCGCGGAGACAAATATTTGAGTTACGAGTTTGGTCTTCATTGAAACAATGCGAATAGTTTCGCAACTCACGCCACTAGAACACCACATAATGGTGTGTCCGAACGTCATAACCGTACTTTATTGGATATAGTGCAATCTATGATGTTTCTTACCGATTTACCACTATTTTGGGGTTATGCATTAGAGACAGCTGCATTCACGTTAAAAAGGGGCACCATCTAAGTCCGTTTGAACGACACAATATGAACTATGGTTTGGCAAGAAACCAAAGTTGTCGTTTCTTAAAAATTTGGGGTTTGCGATGCTTATAAGAAAAAGTTTCATCATGATAAGCTCAAACCAAATCGGAGAAATGTGTCTTCATAGGATACCCAAAGGAGACAGTTGGGTACACCTTTCTATCACAGATCCGAAGCAAGACTTTCGTTGCTGAGAATGGAACTTCTAGAGAAGAAGTTCTCTCGAAGAAGTGAGTGGGAGGAAAGTAGAACTTGATAGGTAATTGTACCTTCTCCCTTATTGGAAAGTAGTTCATCACAGAAATCTGTTCCTGTGACTACTACACCAATTAGTGAGGAAGCTAATGATGATGATCATGTAACTTCAGATCAAGTTACTACCGAATCTCGTAGGTAAA
>NC_053022.1:583606280-583633440 GCF_003073215.2 Triticum urartu
AGATGGCTCTTACTGGAAACCTGAGCAGTACCCCAAAACCACATGGGTTGCTGCAAAGGAACCTTCAGCAGATCTATCCAATTTATCTGGCTTCACTTGTGCTAACCCCATTATCTTGATGAATCCTTTGATGCAAACTATAAACTGTTTAAGAATCAGAATGGTGAAGTGTTTGCCAGGTACATTGGTACTAACTACAGGAATGGACCGCCTATGAAGAAGATCTGGGTTCCGAAAACGTGTCTGGAAGCTCTTCCTGTGAATGTCTTCATGACACCTCACATGAAGAAAACAAACCTCAGACCAAAGGCATCATACGGTCCAAAGGCTTCATACAGACAGAGGACTCACCTAAGTCGCACTAACGCAAATGTTTTGCAGGGAAACCATACTCAGGCATATGAATATGAGAGCCGTTCATCAAACGGTCATGTTCATATGACCAAGAACTATTCTGCCTATTCTTATGAGTACTATTGTCCGCCTGCTAGACTGTTTGCTAGGGCTCCAAAGCCAAAATTCTCAGATGCTGCACTTAGACTTATTGCTTCTAAGCCACCCTTGAAGATGTGGGTGGTTAAAGAAGCTTAACTCTCTTTTGCAGGGAAAGGTCTCCAGCAGAAAACCAAAATCTTCTGACGCTATTGCTGGGGACCTTAAACATCTTGTAGGGCGCAAGATCAAATGCCCAAATGGTCTTAGTATGTACTTTGTACCTGAATCGCTTGCTACTCTCCCTATTAGTCCTAACCTGGATCTAAGCTTTCATAACCCACTGGTTCGTCAAATGTTTTTGCTTCACAATGCTCTTGGTGAAGCCTATCCCCCTAACTGCACTGTAGGGTACGACACCAGCGTCTTCAGAATGGATTATTGACAGTGGGTGTACAAATCACATGACTGGCAAAAGAAGTCTTCTTATGGACTCAACCTTACGTCCATCCGACAAGAGCCACATCACATTTGCTGACACTGGTAAAAGTAAGGTATTGGGTCTAGGTAGAGTTGCAATCTCAAGGGATCAACACATGGATAAAGTCATGCTTGTTGAATACCTTGGCTTCAACTTAATGTCTGTCTCAATGCTTTGCGATTTGAACATGATCGTAATGTTTGGAAAATATCGTTGCCTTGTACTAATGGAATCTGACAAGTCTCTAGTGTTTGAAGGGTATCGAAAAGATGATTTGTACGTGGTAGATTTCTCAGCAGGGCCACAGCTTGCAATATGTCTTCTAGCAAAGGCTTCAGAATGCTGGCTATGGCATCGGAGGCTTGGACATGCTGGCATGAGGAACCTCCACACCCTTGTGAAGAAGAAGCATGTCATAGGCATCGAGGGCGTCAAATTCAAGAAAGACCATCTATGCGGTGCCTGTGAAGCAGGGAAGATGACGAGGGCCAAACATCCCTCGAAGACAATCATGACTACTACTCAACCCTTCGAACTGCTTCACATGGATCTTTTCGGTCCCACTCATTACTTAACTCTAACTACTACTGCTTGCCTCTATGGCTTCGTTATTGTTGATGATTATTCTAGATACACTTGGGTGCACATAATCCTTTACAAGACTGAAGTGCAGGATGTCTTCAGACGCTTCGCCAATCATGTTATGAACAATTTTGGCGCTAAGATAAAGCACATCAGAAGTGACAATGGCACTGAATTCAAGAACACTGGCCTTGATACATATCTTGATACCTTGGGCATCACACATGAATTCTCAGCCCCGTACACGCCTCAGCAGAATGGCGTCGTCGAACGCAAGAACAGAACACTAATTGAGATGGCCAGAACGATGCTAGATGAATACAAGACCCCAAGAAAATTCTGGCCCGAAGCTATTGACACTGCATGCCATACAATCAATCGTGTTTATCTTCACAAGCTACTGAACAAGACATCTTATGAGCTCCTTACTGGCAAAAAGCCAAATGTCAGTTACTTCAGAGTATTTGGCGCAAGGTGCTGGATCAAGGACCCACATCACACCTCAAAATTTGCACCAAAAGCACATGAGGGTTTTATGCTTGGATATGGAAAGGATTCGCACTCCTACAGAGTCTTCAATCTCTTTCATTACAAAGTGGTTGAAACAGTGGATGTGCGGTTTGATGAGACCAACGGATCACAAAGAGAGCAACTGCCAAGTGTGCTAGATGAAGTTCCATCCAGTGAATCAATCAAGCTAATGGGAACTGGAGAAATTATACCTTCTGAAGCTCATCCTGAAGAAGAACTTATCATTTCAGCACCTGATCAACATGAAGACAATGCTCAGCCTGAAGACATTCCTTCCAACAACGACAATGAACGGCAAGAGCAAAGTCTTCGCCCTGTACATCCTCGCGTTGCCAATGAAGTGCATATTAAAAGAATAATTGATAGCATCAATGCACCTGGTCCACTCACTCGTTCAAGGGCAACTCAGCTAGCAAATTTTTGTGGGCACTTCGCATTCGTCTCAATATCAGAACCCAAGAAAGTTGAAGAAGCCTTCATGGAACCTGAATGGATTCAAGCTATGCAAGAAGAGCTTCAACAGTTTGAGATGAATAATGTATGGGAACTAGTTAAGAGTCCTGATCCACGGAAGCACAACATAATAGGCACTAAATGGATATATCGCAACAAGCAAGATGAGCATGGTCAAGTTGTCAGAAACAAAGCTCGTCTCGTTGCTCAAGGATATACTCAAGTGGAAGGCATTGACTTTGATGAAACATTTGCTCTTGTGGCTAGGCTTGAAGCCATCCGCATACTGCTGGCCTATGCAAATCATCATAACATACTTCTATATCAAATGGATGTGAAGAGTGCCTTTCTCAATGGCAAGATTGAAGAGGAAGTGTATGTTGCACAACCGCCTGGCTTTGAAAATCCAAAACATCCTGACATGGTATACAAGCTCAACAAGGCACTGTATGGCCTCAAACAAGCCCCTAGGGCCTGGTATGACACACTCAAATACTTTCTGAAGAGCAAAGGCTTCATACCTGGTTCCCTAGATCCCACTCTTTTCACGAAGACATATGATGGTGAACTGTTTGTGTGCCAAATATATGTGGATGACATTATCTTCGGCTGCACCAATCAGAAGTACAGTGAAGAGTTTGGCTATATGATGCAAGAGCAATATCAGATGTCTATGATGGGGGAGCTGAAGTTCTTCCTTGGTCTTCAAATACGACAACAACGCAATGGCATCTTCATATCTCAAGAGAAGTATCTCAAAGATTGCCTGAAGAAGTTCGGTATGCAGGACTGCAAAGGCTTCACAACACCAATGCCAGCCAAACATCATCTGGGTCCTGACGACAATGGTAAAGAGTTCGATCAAAAGGTATACCGCTCCATGATTGATTCTTTACTTTATCTATGTGCATCTAGGCCAGATATTATGCTTAGTGTTTGCATGTGTGCTCGATTTCAAGCGGCACCAAAGGAATCGCATCACTTAGCTGTGAAGCGAATTCTTCGATATTTGGCTCACACCCCAACTCTAGGATTATGGTATCCAAAGGGCTCAGAGTTTGATTTGGTTGGATTCTCGGATGCTGATTATGCTGGTGACAAAGTTGATCGCAAGTCTACATCAGGCACATGTCACTTTCTGGGACGATCACTTGTATGTTGGTCTTCAAAGAAGCAGAACTGTGTATCTCTTTCCACTGCTAAATCTAAATACATTGCTGCTGGATCTTGCTGTGCTCAGCTTCTGTGGATGAAGCAAAAACTCAAGGACTATGGCATTCATCTGAAGCAAGTGCCACTTTACTGTGACAACGAAAGCGCCATCAAGATTGCCAACAACCCAGTTCAGCACTCGAAGACAAAGCACATTGAAATTCGTCATCACTTTCTCAGAGATCATGTTGTGAAGGAAGACAATGATATCATACACGTCAACACTGAAGAGCAATTGGCAGATATCTTCACCAAGCCCTTGGATGAGAAGAGGTTTTGCAAGTTACGGTGTGAGCTAAATATCCTAGAATCCTCAAATGTCCTGTGATCAGACACACATCCTAACCCTTATTCATATTGATGACTTAGATGTGCATCACACGAAGTAAAGTATATCTTCAATCAATGAAGACATACATTCTAAGTGTGAATACATTAATGTGGAATTTGACTTTGGAGCGCCACGATAATTGTGCGCCGTGTCTGGGTCTAATACTTCTTATACGGTGGGTAACGCCACCACCAAACGTTCTATTTTGAAGTGTTTCACTCATGGCGTTACCTTGCAATGTCTTCACATTTGGTTGGCTTCAATCTCAACATGTCTTCATGATTATCTTCACTATGTTGAGTATATAGATATATATATATACTAGTGTTCTGTCCTCTACAGCATTCACTTATAGCTATGTCTTCTTGTTGAATCTTTTGAAGTAAGTGAATGTGATCGGACCCTAACCTCTCTATGCTCTCTATCTCAAAATTCTATCTCTCCAAGTCATATGCATTCTATTGAAACTGTCGAATGTCTTCTCTGCGTCCTTGTCAGCAGAAGACACAGAGACAACATTTAAGTTCGTTTTCAATGCTCATTTATCCACATGAAATCCGGAGAAGTAGGAACGACCACCCGACAATCCAGGCGTGCGTGGGACGTGGAACTGCCCCCAAAATACCGCATGATGGCCACGTATTACTCAAATGCGAATCGCCAGGGGCACCTGTGTAATAGCACAGTGCCGCCCCTGTGCCTATAAATACACACTTACAGTGGTAACTATCTCTTCTTCCACCCTCGCACGAACCCTAGCGCCACCGCTAGCTCTCGATGACACCGACGACGAAGCGCTTCGCTGCCGCAACCTCTCCCACGCCGTCTTCACGCCAACCGCGGACATCATCCTCTCCGCCGTCGCCGTAGGTCTCCTTCGTCGCCAAGTTAGGGCACGGACGAGTGAACTGCTCGGCCTCATCTCCCACTCCGTCTAGCAGTTCTCAGTGTGGTAAATAAAACTCCCTTTTTTACAGCACCGTTGATCCTATTGATCTGTCACTTTCTACCACAAGTAGTTTCTGTTCACACAAACTAGATCTCTCTCAAACTGCATCTCATAACATGCCTAGTATATTCACTTGTGCTTCACAAAGTAGTTAGATTCCTCACTTGTACTGATCTGTGGATTCGTACAAATCTGGAACCAACTTCTTATCTATGAGTGAATGTCTTCGCACGATGAGGTCAATGTCTTCTAAACTGATTTATCTTCAAAATCTTCTGAGAATGCATATGACCTCTTCCCCTTCCCTCGCACCTTAATGCTGTCACAGGTACATGTCCGTGGGAGAATCCTTTGGTTCTCATAGTCTGCATTCATTTGCAGAGTTCTTACAGCATCACATAAATTCTCCTGAAGCCAGTTCCTGTTGGTCCAGTAAAAGAAAGCCTTTGAAGCTTTTGAACGTCTTGAAGCCTTCCAAGTTAAAGTTTATGGCTTCAGAAACAGCAGCAAGGAAGGGGGGCAGACAGCGACGTGGAGGAACATCCAAAGATCTGCCTGATGAACTGGCAGAAATGTATAAAACAGATCCTGAAGAGAATTATGGTCAGCGCAAGACCTGAATCCAATGGATTCGACGCTATTGGGCAGAACAATGGTTCAAATACCGCTTCACAACCCAAGAGTATGCTGAGAAAAGTGCAATCAAAAGACCATGGGGAGACATCTTATACAAGAATCTTGTACCCAGGTCCAGAGATGAAGCTATTGCCCAAAGCTTCTATCCATGCATGGTTCGTGGGCCACAGCCTGATGATGCACATCCGTCGTCACTACTCTGGTGTCGTGACGACAACCTGTTCAAGCGCAACTTCCAGTTTGCCCAAAACTCAGCGAAGCAGAACAAGAAGAAATTTGGATTAGACTTCAACCCAGGTCCTTCAGCACCAAGGGCAGATGGCACACGAGAAGCAGAGCCCAATGTCATCGGTCCGTATGCCAACCTTGAAGGCCTCATCACCTACATCTTGGTTTAAGGGACTGCAGTGAATGAGCCTGCAGCTGACACTGAGTCTGATGAAGCGCCTGCAGTGCCTGCAGTGCCGAAGCCAAAACAGTTGAAGAAGCCAAAAGCTTCAAAGCCGGCCCCTTCACCAAAAATCTCAAAGGCGAAGCCATTGATCTATCAAGTGATGAAGATCTTGCAGATGACGCTCTTGAGCAGCTCATCAAGAGCAAAGAAGAAGCATAAATCTTCAATAATCTGCCTCTCTTTGATGTCGCCATCATCCACAGCTTCATTGACGAGTGGTTTGACACGCCAAACATCAGCTTTGAAGATCTGCAGCTACCTATTGGCCTCAGTGTCACCTTCCAAGGCGCCATTGCTTCAGAACTTGCAATTGCTCAGCGCATTGTTGAACTGAAGCAGAAGATTGACTATGAAAAGGCTCAGTTCAAGAAGCACATGGCCAAGCTCAGCGTGCAGGAAGTGAAGAACTTCAAGACAATGATGCACGAGCTCAACGAAGCCTTTGTGAAGAAGCATGCAGAAGCTTAGGGCTCACGTGAGTGGATGAAGACTCTGGCTGACAGATGTGTACAAGCCTATAATGAGGCTGAGAAGCGCAAGGCACTTGGGCGTCCTGGCATCGACCCCAAGATGGCCGCAAAGAAAAAGAAGAAGACTGTTCCAGCTGAACCAGAGGCACCAAGGCAGGAAGCAGTTCCGCTCGTCTTCCCAACTGCAACGACTGGCTCGAAGCCAAAGAGCCGGTCAACAGCTTCAGAGCTCAAGAAGACAAGAACTGTAGAGGCTGAAGCCAGGAAGAGGAAACACTCTGAAGCCTCTCCTTCTGCCCCCACTCAAAAAAGCGAAAGATCAAGAAAGCTCGGGCTGCTCCCACAGAGCCCTTGATAGTTGAACCCATTTCTATGGTTCACCCTGACGCAGAACGTCAACTGACGGTTCATGAGCCTGCTTCCATAGAGGCTCCTGAAGCTGAAGACATTCCAGCAGCCGACCCCATCGCTGCTGAAGACATTGGTCATCATGACAATGTAGAAGATGATGCAACCCTTCCTCAGTTAGAACACAGCGAACTCATCAGCGTTGGTCGTCCACTGACGCCAATTGCACAGGATGCTTCATGGGCGGATCGCCCTCAAGAGGAAGAAGACTATGAGGCCCAGCCAACTCCAACTCCACAGGCGTCGTCTGCGTTCCGCAGGCTTTGCAAAGGTCCAAGGCCTCAAGTCTCTGCTGAAGACATTCCGACTGCATCAGCCGCAGATGAAGTACCACAAGATCCCACTCCCCTTCTCCACCAAGAAGCAGTTCTCCAGGAGAACGTGCTTGTGTCCGACCCTCCAGCTCGTCAAGTGGAGGAAGCAAATCGTGAGGCTGCCACACCTAACATTGAAGCTAATGTGGAGCCCTCCCCACCAAAAGCTTCAGAAGACAACAAAGCTACTGATCCTGACACTTCTGTTCCTGAGTCTGCTGCCGGTCCACAATTCAACTACCATGTTCAGCACCGGCCTCAAGTTCAGAAGCCAATCCCAAGACTGCCAAGGTTCCCAGGTTCTGCATCAGCACCTGGTTCCTTCAACATCAATAGCTTCAAGGCAGATAATACTTTCTTCAATAGCTCCAAGAACCCCTATTCAAGGGAAAGGATTTCATCAGATAGGTTCTGGAGCTATCCTCAGTGCAGCTACTACTCTTGCATACTGTACAACCAAGGTCGCATTTTCCCGCACAAGCGCCTTGATGTTGAAGCTATTGCTGGTCTGCCCTGTCTAGAGGAAGCGTTGGATTGCTTCAAACAAGTGGGTCTGCTGCAATTTGTCACTGATGAAGAGCATTGGAACGAAGAGCTCCTGCTACAATTCTATGCCACACTGCACATCAAAGGATACAACAGAGATCCGAAGACTTGGGTCCTGGAGTGGATGACCGGCAATGTTCATCACGAAGCCAATGCATTTGATATCATTGAGCTCACTGGCCTGCCCACTCCAGGCGAATTCTTCGAGCAAGGCTGTTGGCTACACACTGAAGCTATTGAGAGCATATTTCAGAGGCCTGAACCGAATATGAGTCAGATGCTCTCCATGATGAAGCCATTGCCCCACGATGCTCCTTATCCCACAGAGTTCTTCGTTGAAGACCTTGAGTACCTGCCCAGGACCATCTATCACATCATCTGGCAGACTCTCTGGCCCATTAAAGGACACTCTCCAAATGCCAAGATCGAGGGTGCAATGAAGACTCTGATATTCTGTATCCTTCATGGCAAATGCTTCAACGCACATGATTTCTTCATACGCCAACTAGCTGCATCAGGCTCAGATCTGTTTGGTTTAAAGTTCTATGCTCCTTGGGTAATGAGGCTGATCAAACTTCACTCTGCCATCTCGTATCAGCCCTCAGCCCGCAACCATCAGATCTTCTTGCCTGATGTGGATACCTCTGCTGAAGCCATTTATCCTGAACCTGCCAAGCAACCTCTGAGTCTTCAGAATGCAGAACACCAGAGCTTCACTCAAAACGTTGAAGGTGTTGAAGCCATCTCCAGGGTATATCATTTGGCTGGCACTACACGTGCACCACATCCTGCTTCAACTAACAGTGCCACTGCTTCAAGACCCAAGAAGCGCACTTGTGTTCTCAACGACCGAGAGCTTCTTGTGGCCCTTCATCAAAAGCAGGATAGGCATCATGACTGGTTGAAGAGACAGATGAAAAGCCTCTTGGTGGATGTAAATCGCATCCGAAATCTTGCCACCAAGAATGCATTAGTTGCACATGAAACCTGTCGCCGCACATGGAAAGGGCTAACGATGATGCTTTCTGAAGTTGATCTTCAAGAGGATGGCTTCACTGAAAGATTCAAGTTTGACTCCACACCTCCTCGAAGAGCTGTGCTGCTGGGAACTCCATCCCTTGAAGATTCTGAGTTCTCTTCCTCTGCTGCCACAGTCACTGCCAGAATCATTGAGGAAGAAGACGATGCTACTTCACCGCCATATGCTTCAGCACCTCCAAGCTCTTCTGCACCGCCAACCAACACCAACAACCCTGCTACTTCACCTACTCCTCATGGGAACGCGTAGAGACTCTATGTCTTCAAACCTTTTTGGTCATTACTGACAAAAGGGGGAGAAGCATATGAGATATTGATAGTCTTCAAGCGGGTTCATATGGGCGGGTGCCTTATATTTTGATTCGTGCTTACAACTCTCATTTTTTGCTACATTTGGATCTTATGAGTTGTAGCACTTAAACTAGATGGTCGTCTGCTACTTGTTTGCCACCTTGTTTTGCGAAGATAAATTCCGCATGTGCGACGATAAATTCCGCACTTAGCTCATTCTGCAGACGTCCATTTTCCATTATGCATGTCATTATCTTCATATACTTTCACATGCATAGTGGATTGTCATCATAAGCTGAAGTGGATCTCCACAAGTACAACCTACCATGTGCATTTGCATTCCAAAAGCAAACTAACTTATATGCACATCTTCAGGGGGAGCCCTTGCAACTTATGAAGACAATTCCTTATCCTTTACAATTTCATAGATTATATTCCCCGTTGAAAACTTCAACTAGTTTGTCATCAATCACCAAAAAGGGGGAGATTGTAAGTGCATCTAGTGCCACCCCTAGTTGGTTTTGGAGTATTAACGACAAACCTAGTTGAGGGACTAATGTGTTTGTGAGAATTGCAGGATAACACAGGTAGAAGTCCCTCATTGATTCGGTTTTACTACCAGAGATGACCCCTAAAAATGTATGAAGACATTGAAGTCAAAGGTGGTATATGAAGATATTCACATTGAAGACTATGACAAGAGAAGACACGATATGAAGCCTATGGAGCTCGAAGACTTAGATCTTACGTCGTTCTTTTTCTGTTGTGTTGAGTCATAGGAACCACCGTACTGTTAAGTCGGGTCCAGGAGAACCAGTCAGAATGACTGAAGTGATGCCTAAAACAAAAACCTATGTCTTCGAGTGAAGACAATGAGAGCGAATCTTGTCCAGAGCCGGACAAGTCAGCTTTGCTTGTAGCCCAAGTAAAGTTGCCATGTGAGTTTGAAATCTGACCGTTCGGACACGTCAGTTCCTTAGTGACCCAGGGTCATTTCGGACAAATCAGGTCGGGTTGCCAAGTGGCTATAAATAGCCCACCCCCTACAACCATCAACGGTTGGCTGCTCAGATTGAGAGTACGACTTTTGTCGTTTGAGAGCAACCCACCTCGAAGCCTTTGAGAGAGAATTCCTTGCGAGGATAAAGCCCTAACCACCCAGAGCCAGAGAGAATTGGGCATCACTTAAGTCTTCTTGTCTGTGTGATCTGAAGACTTATTACACTTGAGGACTGTGCATCCTCCAGCCGGTTAGGCGTCGCGTTCTGAGCATCCAAGAGACATTGTGGATTGCCAGTGAACGAAGTCTGTGAAGGTTTGGGAGTCTACCTTGAAGACTTACCAGAGTGATTGGGCGAGGTCTGTGACCTTAGCTCAAGGAGAATACGGTGAGGACTTGGTGTCCTGAGCTGCGTGTTCAGGACTGGGTGTCCGGGACTGTGTGTCCTAAGGTTTAAATACCTAGCCGCTCCAACCAGACGTACAGTTGTCACAGCAACTGGAACTGGTCCAACACATCATTGTCTTCAACGAGTCACTGGTTTCATCTTCACTTCCTTTTACTTACTGATTACTCATTGTGAAGTCATTGCATGTCTGTTCTATCTTTTGTCTTCACAACGTGAGTGTATGATCTGTTTGGCTTCATAATATCTTCCTACCTGATCCTTATTACACTGCAGCCATTTGTCACTGTGCTCTCACTCTGTTGATACTTGACCATGGCTTGCCTAGTGTAGTCTACCTTCCGCTGCATAGTAATGGGCATATCTCTGCTGTTTGTCTTCATAACTTCCACGTTTTGAAGACTCTCATAAAAATCGCCTATTCACCCCCCCTCTAGTCGATATAACGCACTTTCAAAGTATGACAACCGGCAGGAGCCATAGGAGTTGTCTTTATTTTTTGTATGACCTGCGTGTCATTGAGAAACGCCATGTAAATTACTTTACTTTATTGCTAAACGCGTTAGCCATAGTAGTAGAAGTAATAGTTGGCGAGCAACTTCATGGAGACACGATGATGGAGATCATGATGATGGAGATCATGGTGTCATGCCGGTGACAAGATGATCACGGAGCCCCAAGATGGAGATCAAAGGAGCTATGTGATATTGGCCATATCATGTCACTATTATTATTTGATTTCATGTGATGTTTATAATGTTTTTGCATCTTGTTTACTTAGAACGGCGGTAGTAAATAAGATGATCCCTCATAATAATTTCAAGAAAGTGTTCCCCCTAACTGTGCACCGTTGCGACAGTTCGTTGTTTCGAAGCACCACGTGATGATCGGGTGTGATAGATTCCAACGTTCACATACAACGGGTGTAAGACAGATTTACACACGCGAAACACTTAGGTTGACTTGACGAGCCTATCATGTACAGACATGGCCTCGGAACACAGAAGACCGAAAGGTCGAGCATGAGTCATATAGAAGATACGATCAACATGAAGATGTTCACCGATGTTGACTAGTCCGTCTCATGTGATGATCGGACACGGCCTAGTTAACTCGGATCATGTTATACTTAGATGACTGGAGGGATGTCTATCTAAGTGGGAGTTCATTATATAATTTGATTAGATGAACTTAATTATCATGAACTTAGTCTAAAATCTTTACAATATGTCTTGTAGATCAAATGGCCAATGTTGTCCTCAACTTCAACGCGTTCCTAGAGAAAACCAAGCTGAAAGACGATGGCAGCAACTATACGGACTGGGTCCGGAACCTGAGGATCATCCTCATAGCTGCCAAGAAAGATTATGTCCTAGAAGCACCGCTAGGTGACGCACCCGTCCCACAGAACCAAGACGTTATGAACGCTTGGCAGACACGTGCTGATGATTACTCCCTCGTTCAGTGCGGCATGTTTTACAGCTTAGAACCGGGGCTCCAAAAGCGTTTTGAGCGACACGGAGCATATGAGATATTCGAAGAGCTGAAAATGGTTTTCCAAGCTCATGCCCGGGTCGAGAGATATGAAGTCTCCGACAAGTTCTTCAGCTGTAAGATGGAGGAAAATAGTTCTGTCAGTGAGCACATACTCAAAATGTCTGGGTTGCATAACCGCTTGACTCAGCTGGGAGTTAATCTCCCGGATGACGCGGTCATTGACAGAATCCTTCAGTCGCTTCCACCAAGCTACAAGAGCTTTGTGATGAACTTCAATATGCAGGGGATGGAAAAGACCATTCCTGAAGTATTTGCAATGCTGAAATCAGCAGAGGTAGAAGTCAATAAGGAACATCAAGTGTTGATGGTGAATAAAACCACTAAGTTCAAGAAAGGCAAGGGTAAGAAGAACTTCAAGAAGGACGGCAAGGGAGTTGCGGCACCCGGTAAGCAAGCTGCCGGGAAGAAGCCAAAGAATGGACCCAAGCCCGAGACTGAGTGTTTTTATTGCAAGGGAAGTAGTCACTGGAAGCGGAACTGCCCCAAATACTTAGCGGACAAGAAGGCCGGCAAAACGAAAGGTATATGTGATATACATGCAATTGATGTGTACCTTACCAATACTCGTAGTAGCTCCTGGGTATTTGATACCGGTGCAGTTGCTTACATTTGTAACTCAAAACAGGAGCTGCAGAATAAGCGGAGATTGGCGAAGGACGAGGTGACGATGCGCGTTGGGAATGGTTCCAAGGTTGATGTGATCGCCGTCGGCACGCTACCTCTACATTTACCTACGGGATTAGTTTTGAACCTCAATAATTGTTATTTAGTGCCAAGTTTGAGCATGAACATTGTATCAGGATCTCGTTTAATACAAGATGGCTACTCATTTAAATCCGAGAATAATGGTTGTTCTATTTATATGAGAGATATGTTTTATGGTCATGCTCCTATGGTGAATGGTTTATTCTTAATGAATCTCGAACGTAATGCTACACATATTCATAGTGTGAATGCCAAAAGATGTAAGGTTGATAATGATAGTCCCACATACTTGTGGCACTGCCGCCTTGGTCACATAGGTGTCAAACGCATGAAGAAGCTCCATACAGATGGACTTTTAGAGTCTCTTGATTACGAATCATTTGACACGTGCGAACCATGCCTCATGGGTAAGATGACCAAGACTCCGTTCTCAGGAACAATGGAGCGAGCAACCAACCTATTGGAAATCATACATACTGATGTGTGCGGTCCAATGAGTGTTGAGGCTCGTGGTGTCTATCGTTATGTTCTCACCCTCACTGATGACTTGAGTAGATATGGGTATATCTACTTAATGAAACACAAGTCTGAAACCTTTGAAAAGTTCAAGGAATTTCAGAGTGAGGTTGAGAATCAACATGACAGAAAAATCAAGTTTTTGCGATCAGATCGTGGAGGAGAATACTTGAGTCACGAATTTGGTACACACTTAAGAAAATGTGAAATAGTTTCACAACTCACGCCGCCTGGAACACCTCAGCATAATGGTGTGTTCGAACGTCGTAATCGCACTCTATTAGATATGGTGCGATCTATGATGTCTCTTACCGATTTACCGCTGTCATTTTGGGGCTATGCTTTAGAGACTGCTGCATTCACTTTAAATAGGGCTCCGTCGAAATCCGTTGGGACGACACCATATGAATTATGGTTTGGGAAGAAGCCTAAGCTGTCGTTTCTAAAAGTTTGGGGATGCGATACTTATGTCAAGAAACTTCAACCTGAAAAGCTCGAACCCAAGTCAAAAAAATGCATCTTCATAGGATACCCTAAAGAAACTATTGGGTATACCTTCTACCTCAGATCCGAAGGCAAGATCTTTGTTGCCAAGAATGGATCCTTTCTAGAGAAGGAGTTTCTCTCGAAAGAAGTAAGTGGGAGGAAAGTAGAACTTGATGAAGTATTGCCTCTTGAACCGGAAAGTGGCGCAACTCAGGAAAATGTTCCTGTGGTGCCTGCACCAATTAGAGAGGAAGTTAATGATGATGATCAAGATACTTCTGATCAAGCTCCTACTGAAATACGAAGGTCCACAAGGACACGTTCCGCACCAGAGTGGTTCGGCAACCCTGTCTTGGAAATCATGTTGTTAGATAACGGTGAACCTTCGAACTATGAAGAAGCGATGGCGGGCCCGGATTCCGACAAATGGCTGGAAGCCATGAAATCCGAGATAGGATCCATGTATGAAAATGAAGTATGGACTTTGGCTGACTTGCCGGTTGATCGGCGAGCCCTAGAAAATAAATGGATCTTTAAGAAGAAGACAGACGCAGATGGTAATGTGACCATCTATAAAGCACGGCTTGTCGCTAAGGGTTATCGACAAGTTCAAGGGGTTGACTACGATGAGACTTTCTCACCCGTAGCGAAGCTGAAGTCCGTCCGAATCATGTTAGCAATTGCCGCATTCTATGATTATGAGATATGGCAAATGGACGTCAAAACGACATTCCTTAATGGTTTCCTTAAGGAAGAATTGTATATGATGCAACCGGAAGGTTTTGTCGATCCTAAGAATGCTGACAAGGTGTGCAAGCTCCAACGCTCGATTTATGGGCTGGTGCAAGCATCTCGGAGTTGGAACATTCGCTTTGATGAGATGATCAAAGCGTTTGGGTTTATGCAGACTTATGGAGAAGCCTGCATTTACAAGAAAGTGAGTGGGAGCTCTGTAGCATTTCTCATATTGTATGTGGATGACATACTGTTGATGGGAAATGATATAGAATTCTTGGAAAGCATAAAGGCCTATTTGAACAAGTGTTTTTCAGTGAAGGACCTTGGAGAAGCTGCTTATATATTAGGCATCAAGATCTATAGAGATAGATCGAGATGCCTCATTGGTCTTTCACAGAGTACGTACCTTTACAAGATATTGAAGAAGTTCAAAATGGATCAGTCAAAGAAGGGGTTCTTGCCTGTATTGCAAGGTACGAGATTGAGCTTGGCTCAATGCCCGACCACGGCAGAAGGTAGACAAAAGATGAGTGTCGTTCCCTATGCCTCGGCCATAGGGTCTATCATGTATGCTATGCTGTGTACCAGACCTGATGTAAACCTTGCCATGAGTTTGGTAGAAGGTACCAAAGTAATCCCGGCATGGAACACTGGACAGCGGTCTAAAATATCCTAAAGTACCTGAAAAGGACTAAGGAAATGTTTCTCGTTTATGGAGGTGACGAAGAGCTTGTCATAAAGGGTTACGTCGATGCTAGCTTCGACACAGATCTGGATGACTCTAAGTCACAAACCGGATACGTGTATATTTTGAATGGTGGGGCAGTAAGCTGGTGCAGTTGCAAGCAAAGCGTTGTGGCGGGATCTACATGTGAAGCGCAGTACATGGCAGCCTCGGAGGCAGCACACGAAGCAGTCTGGGTGAAGGAGTTCATTACCGACCTAGGAGTCATACCCAATGCGTCGGGCCCGATGACTCTCTTCTGTGACAACACTGGAGCTATTGCCCTTGCCAAGGAGCCCAGGTTTCACAGGAAGACCAGGCATATCAAGCGTCGCTTCAACTCCATTCGTGAAAGTGTTCAAAATGGAGACATAGAGATTTGTAAAGTACATACGGACCTGAATGTAGCAGATCCATTGACTAAACCTCTCCCTAGAGCAAAACATGATCAACACCAGAATTCCATGGGTGTTCGATTCATCACAATATAACTAGATGATTGACTCTAGTGCAAGTGGGAGACTATTGGAAATATGCCCTAGAGGCAATAATAAAATGATTATTATATTTCCTTGTTCATGATAATTGTCTATTATTCATGCTATAATTGTATTGTCCGGAAATCGTAATACATGTGTGAATACATAGACCATAATGTGTCCCTAGTGAGCCTCTAGTTGACTAGCTCGTTGATCAACAGATAGTCATGATTTTCTGGCTATGGACATGGGGATGTCATTGATAATGGGATCACATCATTAGGAGAATGATGTGATGGACAAGACCCAAACCTAAGCATAGCACAAAGATCGTGTAGTTCGTTTGCTGTAGCTTTTCTGGATGTCAAGTATCATTTCCTTATACCATGAGATTGTGCAACTCCCGGATACCGTAGGAGTGCCTTGGGTGTGCCAAACGTCACAACGTAACTGGGTGACTATAAAGGTACATTATAGGTATCTCCGAAAGTGTCTGTTGGGTTGGCACGAATCGAGACTGGGATTTGTCACTCCGTATGACGGAGAGGTATCTCTGGGCCCACTCGGTAATGCATCATCATAATGAGCTCAATGTGATCAAGTGGTTGATCACGGGATCATGCATTACGGTACGAGTAAAGTGACTTGCCGGTAACGAGATTGAACAAGGTATTGGGATATCGACGATCGAGTCTCGGGCAAGTAACGTACCGATTGACAAAGGGAATTGAGTACGGGATTGATTAGGTCCTCGACATCGTGGTTCATCCGATGAGATCATCGAGGAGCATGTGGGAGCCAACATGGGTATCCAGATCCCGCTGTTGGTTATTGACCAGAGAGTCGTCTCGGTCATGTCTGCTTGTCTCCCGAACCCGTAGGGTCTACACACTTAAGGTTCGGTGACGCTAGGGTTGTATAGATATGAGTATGCAGTAATCCGAAAGTTGTTCGGAGTCCCGGATGAGATCCTGGAGTCACGAGGAGTTTCGGAATAATCCGGAGGTAAAGAATTATATATGAGAAGTTGTCATACGGTCACCGGAAAGGTTCGGGGGCATATCGGTATTGTACCGGGGCCACCGGAGGGGTTCCGGGGGTCCACCGGGAGGGGCCACCTCTCCCGGAGGGCCTTATGGGCTGTATGAGGAAGGGATCCAGCCCAAAGTGGGCTGGGCGCCACTCCCCTAGGGCCCATGCGCCTAGGGTTGGGGAAACCCTAAGGGGGGGCGCCCCCTTGCTTGGGGGGCAAGCCCCCCTCCCCTTGGCCGCCGCCCCCCCTCTAGATCTCATCTAGAGGGGGCCGGCTCCCTTCCCCCTTCCCCTATAAATAGAGGGGGTGAGGGGAGGTTTGCAAAGGACATCCAAGGCGCGGCCCCTCCCCTCCCCAACACATCTCCTCCTCCGTCACGAGCTTGGCGAAGCCCTGCCGGAGTACTGCTGCTCCACCACCACCACGCCGTCGTGCTGCTGCTGGAGCCATCTTCCTCAACCTCTCCTTCCCCCTTGCTGGATCAAGAAGGAGGAGACGTCACGCTAACCGTACGTGTGTTTAATGCGGAGGTGCCGTCCGTTCGGCGCTAGGATCTCTGGTGATTTGGATCACGTCGAGTACGACTTCCTCATCCCCGTTCTTTGAACGCTTCCGCGCGTGATCTACAAAGGTATGTAGATGCAATCCGATCACTCGTTGCTAGATGAACTCATAGATGGATCTTGGTGAAACCGTAGGAAAATTTTTGTTTTCTGCAACGTTCCCCAACAAACGTGGCCAGCATGGAGGCCCCCCCGCGCCCGGCACCGCCGCCACACTAGGCACCAGATTCGGGCTGGCCAGCCCCGGATCCACTCCCTGACGTCGCCGAAGGTCCCTGCCGCGCCAAATCGCAGCGCCGCCGTGAGAAACCTCGGCCAGCTCGCGAGCACCGTCGCAAAGAGCCCCGCCGCCACCATCCCTGGGGCGCGCACGGCTTCGCCGGTGTCCTCTCCGGCGGCGGCGAAGCGGGAGGGAGGGAAAGTGAGGTGGCCCGGCGACGGCGGGATTAGGGTTGCCCCCCGAGTCGCTAGAGGAGGCGACACGGGGAGGGGGGTCATGTCCATCCGGATTTCAATGAAGCGGTATATGGTTAGCACGATCACCTCGCAAAAGAAAACCCAAATGATAAGTGCAACCTGTGTGGCACAAAGTGATCCGGTCATAACATTTTTTGCAACTAAAGGTTTCATTAAAACAAACAAACCCAGAAGAAAAACTAAAACTTGACATCCAAAAGGAAGGTTGCCATACTTGACAACTAAAGTTGACATCCTTGCATCACTAAATTTATCATAAAAATGTTCGAAGTTACCATGTGTTTGTGCCACACATGTGACACTTATATCAAAGAGGCAAGAGCACTAGGGATTGTTGGGTAACGTAGCAGAAATTCAAAATTTTCTTACGTGTCACCAAGATCTATCTATGGAGAAACCAGCAACGAGGGGAAGGAGAGTGCATCTACATACCCTTGTAGATCGCTATGAGGAAGCGTTCAAGAGAACGGGGTTGAAGGAGTCGTACTCGTCGTGATCCAAATCACCGGAGATCCTAGTGCCGAACGGACGGCACCTCCGTGTTCAACACACGTACAACCCGGTGACGTCTCCCATGCCTTGATCCAGCAAGGAGAGAGGGAGAGGTTGAGGAAGACTCCATCCAGTAGCAGCACAACGGCGTGGTGATGGTGGAGGAGCGTGGTACTCCAGCAGGGCTTCGCCAAGCACCGCAAGAGACGAGGAGGAGAGAGGTAGGGCTGCGCCAGGGAGAGATCAAAATCGTGTGTCTTGGGCAGCCCAAAACCCCCACTATTTATAGGAGAAGGGGAGGAGGGTGCGCCCCCTCTAGGGTTCCCACCCCTAGGGGGGCGGCAGCCCTAGATGGGATGGAGGGGGGGCGGCCAAGAGGGGGAGAGGGGGGCGCGCCCTAGGGTGGGCCTTAGGCCCATCTGCGCCTAGGGTTTCCCCCTTCTCCTCCTAGCTGCGCCTTGGGCCTTGTGGGAGGCGCACCAGCCCACTCAGGGGCTGGTCCCTTCCCACTCTTGGCCCATGCAAGCCTCCGGGGCTGGTGGCCCCACTTGGTGGACCCCCGGGACCCTCCTGGTGGTCCCGATATGTTACTAATAAAACCCGGAACTTTTCCGGTGACCAAAACAGGACTTCCCATATATAAATCTTTACCTCCGGACCATTCCGGAACTCCTCGTGACGTCCGGGATCTCATCTGGGACTCCGAAAAACATTCGGTAACCACATACAAACTTCCTTTATAACCCTAGCGTCATCGAACCTTAAGTGTGTAGACCCTACGGGTTCGGGAACCATGCAGACATGACCGAGACGTTCTCTGGTCAATAACCAACAGCGGGATCTGGATACCCATGTTGGTTCCCACATGTTCCACGATGATCTCATCGGATGAACCACGATGTCGAGGATTCGATAAATCCCGTATTCAATTCCCTTTGTCTAGCGGTATTGTACTTGCCCGAGATTCGATCGTCGGTATCCCGATACCTTGTTCAATCTCGTTACTGGCAAGTCTCTTTACTCATTCCGTAACACATCATCCCGTGATAAACTCCTTGGTCACTTTGTGCACATTATGATGATGTCCTACCGAGTGGGCCCAGAGATACCTCTCCGTTTACACGGAGTGACAAATCCCAGTCTCGATTCGTGCCAACCCAACAGACACTTTCGGAGATACCTGTAGTGTGCCTTTATAGCCACCCAGTTACGTTGTGACGTTTGGCACACCCAAAGTATTCCTACGGTATCCGGGAGTTGCACAATCTCATGGTCTAAGGAAATGATACTTGACATTAGAAAAGCTTTAGCATACGAACTACACGATCTTCGTGCTAGGCTTAGGATTGGGTCTTGTCCATCACATCATTCTCCCAATGATGTGATCCCGTTATCAACGACATCCAATGTCCATGGTCAAGAAACCGTAACCATCTATTGATCAACGAGCTAGTTAACTAGAGGCTTACTAGGGACATGGTGTTGTCTATGTATCCACACATGTATCTGAGTTTCCTATCAATACAATTCTAGCATGGATAATAAACGATTATCATGAACAAGGAAATATAATAATAACCAATTTATCATTGCCTCTAGGGCATATTTCCAACAGGGATCCACAAACTTGCAATGTATGTGATGATTTAGTCCATCAACTTGCAAAAGGTGACCATCCCATCCTTAAACTTGCACCGCGTAGGATGATTTAGTCCACAACCATTCACGAGTGGACAAATGGTGCCTCGCTGGCTGCATCGTGGCGCAGCCGCTCACCCCGGCACTTCTGCGAAAGGGGAAATTTTGTTTTTGCCACTCTAGATTTTGCCACTTTTTCTTATGCCATTCTAGATTTTGACATTTAACTTTTGTCACTTTTAGCTTTTGAGAGTTATCAATATTGTCATTCCGTGGCAAAAGCAAAATAATTTTATTTTATTTTTGCCACCCTTAGCTTTTGAAATGTATCACAATTGCCACTCTGAAAATTTTTCTTTTGCCACAGGAATGCCAATTGTGATAATTGTCAAAAACTAAGGGTGACAAAAGTGAAATGTCAAAATCTAGAGTGGCATAAGGAAAATTGGCAAAATCTAAAGTGGCAAAAACAAAAAATTCCCGCTGCGAAAAGCCCCTTGATCTTTCTGGCAATGACACACGCTTACAACCTATCAAGTGAATGTACCAACGATTGACCTTGAAGTACAAGGATTGCCCCTATCAAGTGCTATAAAACATTTTCTTTTCTATCAAGGCATAAGGATTGGCTCTCTGGAAAGAAAAATAAGGTTCTGCAACCAAGGTGCATCTACAGCTTGTGTACAATCTACTCTTTAAACAATACCTCATCTCCTTTTCTGATAGCATGCCCCGCCTTGATCGTAAATTCAAGCATTCGATCTTTGAAACGCCAATGCAGGAAACAATTAGCATCAGGTGAGTGATTCAACATATCTAGAGCAAAAAGAGAAATCGGAAGGGGCTTGTAGTTTAGAATTTTGCGATCATGATCTCATACCAACTCATATACTAGAATTCTAAAATACTGAACAAACATATAGTATCACTGATACAAACAAAATAGTCTAAGTATTTACAAAAACAGTTCATTCTGTTGTTTTTCCGACTAAAAATAAGAACAAACATGAAAACAAGTACCGGCGTAAGGAGCTAGGACATTTGCATCTTGAATGAAAGCTCCTGTTCTCATATTGTTGAAAGAGCAAGACTGAACAATGCTCAATCCTGAGAGAAATATCTCGTGATCAGGGGGCAAACCGCTTTAGTTTTTGAGGGATTGCTTTGTGCTGGGACATTACCCATCAAGCTAGTGTTACAGGTATCCAAGCCAGCAAAGTGGATAAACTAACACAAAATTGTACCCGATGTTTCTGCCAAAAATCAACTGCTCCATGTTGGTGTTTTAACATGTCTGAGGACATATCTTCATCTTCTAGTCCCATTAGACTCCCCTACAAGCCAGACAGGTAAATATGCAAATTCTTTCAGACTTAGAATTAGTTGTTAGAAGCTTTCATCTAAAAAGAAAGGCAAAGCAGGAATTATGTTTTAGTTAGCTATAGAGTACCTTCGGTGCCAGAAGCAAGCTGGTGCATTCTTCTCCACTAGGCAGGAAATCACCATATAACTGCCAGAAGTTGTTTGCTACATCAAATGAATAGAGAAGAAGGTAGGCTAATCTTCAATCCCAATCTCTCTGCAAGAAAGTACAAATTGCATTAGTGTGCAGTCTACATTCACTAGTGCAGAACCGGGCAATAGCACCGGTTCGTAAGACCCTTTAGTGCCGGTTTGGTAACCGGCGCTAAAGTGTAGGCACTAAAGGCCCCCTCCCCTTTAGTACCGATTCAGCATGAACCGGTGCTAAAGGGCAACCACGTGGCACGAGCCAGCTTCGGTGGCAGGGAGCCCTTTAGTACCGGTTGGTGTCACCAACCGGTATTAAAAGGTTGGGGGGGTTGGGTTTATGATTTCTTTTTTATTTAATTTTTTGTTTTCCATTTAATTCTTTTTCGTTTGCTAATATTTTACGATACTACATATTGTACACGTTATGCATATATATATATATCAGTGAATGTCTCACAACCACCATTAATTAATTCACACATACACACACACACACACACACACACATATATATATATATATATACATAAACACTATTCTGATCACGGGATCAGAATAATATTCTAATCACAACATGAACTTCCCGAGTAACGTGCCTGACCTTCCCCGAGTACTAGGTTGAACTTCAGCAAAAAGGTGTCCAAATGGGGCTTGCGATATACCGTTGGATAGCTATGGACATAAGTATCATGACCCAAGTTAAATTTTTGGCAAAATGTAAGCGGTTTAAGAGCAATTTTGAAAACCGTTTTTTTTCATACAAAAAACGTGAATCGTATTTTCGATCACATTTTTAAACTGTTTATCGGGATGAGATAAATAATATGGCGTTGGAAAGCTGCTACAAAACTGCTCCTTCCATATGTTGAAAGTTTTCTCTAATTCCCTACGGTTAAAGAGTAATTCGGAAAATCATAAAATTTCGTAAACCGAACACCCGAGTTTGTATTTTTGACGCCATTTCTAAACGGCTAATCCAATTAAGGCAAATAATATGGCGTTGGAAAGCTTATGAAAATGCGCTACTTTTTTACGTTAAAAGTGTTTTCTAATTTTGAATGGTTTAAAATTAATTCAGAAAACAGTACAAGTTCCACCGAGTTCGTATTTTCGAGCTAATTTTTTAACCATACGTCCAAATGCAGCAAATGATATGGCGTTGGAAAGCTTGAAGAAATGCGAAACTTTTCTGTATATATTGTTTCTCCTAATTCATTACGGTTTTATGTCAGTTTTGAAAATGGTTAAAAACGTATTTTTGCCATAATTTCTACAAACTTTATCGGAATTGGGCACATAATATACCGCTGAAAAGCTACGGAAAATATGAAACTTTTTCATGTTGATGGTTTTCTCTGAATCCTGGCCGTTTTCAAGTAATTTCGAAAATGGCGAGATCATTCGTTTTACCTTTATCGCGAAACAGATTCTTCGAAAATGCACCGCGTGAAGAACTTGAACTTCTCGGCATGTCTACTTGAACTTCACTCTGTTTTTCACGTGTTTTTTCTCGTAGCTTTCCATCCACTGCTCGTAGCTCTCCATCCACTCACCATAATCGAGCAAGTGATATACCAGTGGAAAGCTGCTGTAAACACGCAACTTTCCCGTGTTGATCATTTTTTCATACCCGCGACGATTTTGAAAGTTTTTCATCTGAAATTCATTCAGTGTAGTAGGTGAACTTCCTGCTATTTTCACGTTGAACTTCTATGACGTATTTTCCTTTGTAATTTTCTCATCCATTCGTCAGTGTTACACAAATGATATTCTTTTTGTACAAACCTCTCTCACAATAATTTTTTTAATTTTTTCCGACCGAGGACTTGAACTTACACAAATGATATTCCTGCTGTTTTGAAGTAAATTAGAAAATGACGAGATCATGATTTCTTCCTTCATCGCGAACGGAAACGCACTGCATGAAGTAGTTGAACTTCTCGAGCATGTCTGTTTGAACCTCACTCTGTTTTTGACGTGCTATTTTTTGCAGTGCGTGAAGTAGTTGAACTTCTCGGGCATGTCTGTTTGAACCTCAATCTGTTTTTGAACGTGCTGTTTTTTGCACTATGTGAAGCAGTTGAACTTCTGGGGCATGTCTGTTTAAACTTCACTTTGTTAGAATTTTTTGTATTTTTCTTATTGAAATACACACCATGTAGTACGTGAACTTCTGGTTGTTATCACTCTGAACTTCTCTCTAGTTTGAGAGAATTATTTAATGTATTTTGGACATCTAAATACACGGTGAACCTCTCACAACAATTTTTTGAACTTTTCCTCGTAGATCACTTGAACTTCTAGCAACCTTTTTTCGTTTATGAGTTGTTTTTAAAAGTGCAAAAAATGGCGTTGTGTTTTTTATTTTTTGAACAGGTAAATCCTAGGTTTTAATAAACTTCGAACTTCTCTGTTATTTCAATTTGAACTTCACCTTTTTATTTTTTTGAGTAAAGAATTGTATTCGGTTTTTATACGGAAAATATTGAATATAGAAATACAAAGTGAACCTCTCTCGCAAGAATTTTTGAACTTCCCCGGACAGAGCACTTGAACTTCTTTCTGCAAACCTTTTAACATTTTATTTTTCTATACTTTTATTCTCACATGAAATGCATTCCTTGCGGTACTTGAACTTCTCGTTGTTTTCACTATGAACTTCTGTCGCATTTTTTTGTATATGTCAAACTACACGCAATTGAAGGTTGGACGTCATTTTTTGCCATTTTAAAACATGTAATTGGAGGTCGGATGTCCCATAATATAAATTCTGAACCGTGCACGGTGGTGCAGGCGAACTTCTTCCTCTAGATTCATCTTTTTGTGAAAAATCCAAAAAAATTATATACATCAAACTTCTTAATTTGAACTTCTTAATTTTATTTGTTAGTACTGGGGAAAATGCTTTTTTCATATAAACAATGATACCGCGTCGTTATTTTAATTTGAGTTTCTAGTTTTTATAGAATGGGGAAAAACAGTTTTTACACAATCTTTTTGAAATGCTCCTATTTTTAATTTGATCTTCTCTATTTTTTTTACAAATGAGGAAAATCCGTTATAAAGATTTTTGAACTACTTTTTTAACTTCTTGCTCAAATTTTTTGAACATCCAAATTTGTCTTTTAGATATTAAAACTTCATTTTTTACGTTGACCTGCTTCGGTTTTTAAATTTGAACTTCTTATAGAATTTTATCGCGACATTTTATGCATTTTTTTGCTTTTCGGTGACATGGCCTAGGCGGTCCCTTTCTTCATTTGATGATTTCTCTTCTGTACGTGGTACACGTGAACTTCGGAATTTCTGAAACATGAACTTCACGCACTATGATTTTTTTTCACAAAACTCCATAATTTTTATTCTTTGAATTCCATGATTTTTTGTTCACTTTTTTTGGTTTGAACTTCCGAAATCACACCTTTTTTATACACATTTTCCCTTGAATCCAACATGTGTAAAAAGAATAGGAAAATTTGGGTCAATTCTCAGAAGCAATAGGACAAACATTTAGAGGGCACCCATAATAGTTTTTTTTGTTCTATTCAGTGTACTACGCACAAGCACATGCACAACACATCCACACAAAAATTTGGCTCACCTAAAATGAAAAAGACCGCATGAAGTTCTAGCAAATGTCTTTTCAGACTTTGCCTTTTTATTATTTTTCGTTATATGGAACACATGTCATGTAGTAGTTGAACCCCTGGTTGTTTTCACTTTGAACTTCTCTCTGCTTTTTCTACCCATAACTCCTAAAACACTCAATGAAAATCTCAGTTTTTTTATAAATATCAAACTGCTCAATTTTTGTAATTTAGGCATATTGGTTTATTTTATTATAGTAACGGAAAAATCCTAGTTTTCTAATAAATATTGTACTGGTCTGTAATTTAAATATGAACTTCTAGAGCTTTTTTATTAGAAACGGTGAAAATCATTTTTTATGATTTTTGTACTGCTCTATTTTTAAAATTGGCCTTCTTGGGTTAACCTTTAGTAACGGAGAAAAATCCCTATGTAGTAATGAGTATTGAAACCGCTCCGTTATTTGTATTTGAACTTCTAGGTTTTTTAACGAGAAAATCCGCCTTCTAGGTTTGATTTTCCTTTTAGTAATGAAAACTATCTCAGTAATTTGTAGTAAACAACGAATCACTCTGTTTTTTTATTTGGACGTGTAGGGTTTTTTTAGAAACGGGAAACATGCGTTTATTAAATTTGACTTAATCATAGGTTTATTATTTATGAGTGAAATTCATGAACATTTTTTTCCTTCTAATTTACTATTTTTTCTGTTGGTTTTGTGAAATGTCAATTTTTTGGTAGTAATAAATGAACTCTCGGTGCAATAAGAAATGAACTTCCACAATACAGAATGTTTTCTCATGTAAACCAAATCAAAAACACAATCAAGGAGAAAACTACTGTCAAATTATGCACCCAAATCTCTTTTTTTTATGCGGCAACATCTCATCTTAACATAGGGCCAAACAATTATAGAGTGAACTTTTATATTGTTGTTGTTTACCGAACTAATGTAGCATATAAACTGAGGAACTATCAAATACTTTTTACTCACTGAGGAATAGGCACAAAACATCCCATGGATCACAAATGATACCAATCTACAGTAACGGAACATGGTAATTCTTCCTCGATTTCCTGGTTAATTATAGAATATTCAGAAGAGGAGCAGCTAATCTCGTCGTGCACCAGAAACCTATAGCAACACTAGCAAGCGGTAGCACCTAGCAAGAACACACCACGCACACACACAACACTTTGAACCGTGCAAGATTAGAAAACTGAACTTCTATCATTTTAAATACAGTGAGCGTGTGAAAAACAGTACATTCATCCTTTCTAAATGTTTTGCAGGATTGTGTGTGGCCATTGCTGACTAGAAACATGGGGGAAAGAAAAGGGCTTGGGGATGGTGATGTGTGTCTGCTAACATCGAGGAAGAGCGACACACTGTCTAGCCACAGAAGGCATAAATTAAAATAGCTTAACGAGCACAACGCTGTTGTTGTCGTAGCGACACTACAGTGCGAAATATCATCGTTGCCAGCACCCTACCAGCTGAACTTTTCTCGAACATCAAGATGTAGTAGAAGAAGAAGGCCAACACTATCTAAAGACAACATTTTTTTTTGAACTTCTTGTGCCAAAACGGTCTGAACTTTTCATCCCTTGTTCTTACTGAACTTCAAGTCCACAATACACAGAACTTGGTTGGATTTAGCGAGTTGGTCGACAGGCGATGGATCGACGGGTCGGGGAAGCCCTTGCAGAAGGCAACTGCACTGTCATGTGTCAAAACCGTCCTGGGGAACGGCGCTCTGCGTCAGGGTATTGGGGACAGCTACATCACCGGCATGCGGGAGCTCATCATCCGCCATCGGTTGCATGTCACTGCAGAGGTGAGGGAGGGAATCGCCATGCGTCACCGGCAGCGTCGAGGGAGATGACGAGGGGTGGCCAGGGCGGCGGCCGTCGCCGTGCAACGTCGCCAGCAGGAGGCACATGCTGCCTGCGCCCAGTCGGGGGGGAGGGGAGCGCCGGTCGCCGGGGTGTGGATCGACTGGGTGCGCTGTGGTGCGTGGTGATGCGGGTAGGGGCGTCGGCGCGAAAAGTGGCAGCGGTGGCGGCGCAATTTCAGGAGTGTGGCGGAGGTTGCCGGGCGGTGGCTGTGGCGGGGGT
>NC_053022.1:583634440-583667985 GCF_003073215.2 Triticum urartu
AATGTTCAAGGCGAATGTAGTTGGAGCTATGGAGATATAATTCAGAAGTACTATGCTGCATCTGGGCAAAGGGTAAATCTTATGAAATGACCCATGCGTCGTTAGAGAACAATACGACGCAAATGCCGATTTAAACTGTATTGTGCTATTTCCTACTACATATCTTAGTCCTGTTACCTATGTCGGCTCTCCATCGTAGAACCTATTTTATCATTATATCCACAACATGCCCGACCCATTTCTACCAAGTACGATAACCATTAATAAGGGAAACTTAGCAGCTTATAAACCGAACGACATCTTCTTGTTTCAGATTTATCAGTCTGTCAATATTCCAAAAGGCAACATAGTTGGTAGCTCTTGCAATACTATATAATGGCTTGGCAGTATATGGATACACAGCAGCACTTTCTCCTTACCCATTGCACTGCAAATGATGTGGTGGGCACTGCAAACTATGCGAGATACCCCTGATTAAGCTATGGGGTCGTTTCATTGACTTCGCTTCGTGTTCTCCATGCATGATGGTGGTGTTAGTGTGTGTGGACAGCGACAGAGCCCATTTCCTCGTTGGTACACGCGCAACTGAAGACGTGACTTTTGTGCTAGCCACGCCTGGACTCGCTGTCGCGTCTCATCAGTCATAGCGGCGTTGATATAGTTTGAGTTGAAGTAGCATGGGTCCTGCTCAGTTTGGACTTCTCGACGACCTAGCGGCCTCGTTGGGGTATGCAAGGCTACACCTCACGGGTGTATATTTTTGGTGGAACCGCATCAGTGTAAAACCAATGCACGCTCACATCCCACGGGCGGTGTGGTTGGTGCCTCATCTTGGCAAGACGCTGAGTATACGGCGCTCCACCTAGACAAGGACATTACCTCACGTGTGTCCGTAGAAAGGTGGTGTCTTAGAGGCCGTGTCACCTCGGGTGCTGCCCCAAAGAGGCAACCTGTACGCCGGCGACGCCATGAACCTATACGTCAAGATCTGTACGCCAAGGAGTTGTCCCTTCTTGCTATTTGTTTCTTGTACTTTGAGCTTTAGAACCATGGAAGTTATCACTTTTTCTATTATAAATAACTTGACGTGGAAAATTTATTTTTTCGAGGGAAACAAGGTCGCATTGGTGGTTGGTTGTCATAATGTAGTCACTGGCTATACAAGATATTTCCAGGTTGTGTCGTAAATATATTGGATTATGGTCACTGACTTTGCAAGATGATTGTTTATACGTTCCTAAATTATCTTTCTCTTTGATGGTGGCAGGGAAACATTGCCGTTAGTTTTTTACATACATATAATGCATAGATTTTCCAGAAAAGAAAGAAGTGGTTCTATAACCTGATTCTGCTTGTTGTTTACTTGCAGTTGGCTTTGCAAATCCCAATTTCTCATGTAGTGTAAATCAGTGTCAAATCATCACATGAAACCGATGTTTCTCCATGGCCAGCTTGCTAATTTGTAATGCAATGGTATTATCTTCTGGTAAACCACTGCAACGAGCTTCATATACAGTTTCTTGTTAGCTGCTTGTGCCATGTCTGCTAGTAGAGAATAAATTTCTCAACTCTGAATAAATAGCCCCCCCCAGCCCCCGCGTCGCTCTGCTTGGGGCGACTCGGGAGGCGACGAAACCCTAGCCGCCAGTCCTCCCACCCCTCCTCCTTCCCCCTCGCCGCCGCCTAAGGAGGCCTCCGGCGAGCTCCGCGTGGCCACCAAGGACGGCGGCGGCGAGGATCGGGCTGCTCCCGCGCCGAGGGCTTCGGGCGCCAAGGCGGCGGCCTCAGGTGGTGAGGCGGCACCGTCTTCTACAGCGAGCGGCGTCGCAGGTGTTGCCCCCGTGTCTCCTCGGCCGCGTGGGCGGTGAGGGACGCCGGGAGTTGTCGCCGGTCGGAGCGGGTGGTGCGTCCTCCTGGCTCACGTCCAGATCTGAAGGCGGCCTCCCCCCCCACCCCGCAGCGCTGCTTCATGCCGGATCTGGTCGTCGGAGGCCTTGGGTCGCGGGCGCCGGTGAAGGTGGACTGCCAGGAGTCGCGAACATGGGCCGGGCTTGTTCTTTGGCCACGGCGGCGGCGACACCGGCCGGTGCCGTTCCCCTCCACGGGGGCATCATCGAGGTTCGGTTCCTCTCCCTCCCGCCTCTTTCCCGGGAGAAATCCAATTGTCTTGCATAGACTGGATGGCAACGGTGCGGCGTGTGTCGCCTCCTTCTTGAAAGTGCCGTCTTGGGCAAGGTGAGAGCGTGAAGTGGGGCATCGTGGTGGCTGCGTCTTCGACGAGGGAGATGGAACATGGTGCTTTGTTTCTGAATTAGTGCAGCTCGGCATTCCTTGATTTGTTCGGTTGCCGGTCAGTTTCTGCTTGATTGGCGTCATTGCCTTGGGCAAGGAGGGGATAGGGGTCCTCACTAGCAACTGCTCGATGCTGTAACACGAACATGGCTGATTTCTGCAGGCCTGAGCTAATTCCAATTGTGGTGCTCCATCTCTTTTCGATGTATGTTTGTTCAGTGATAGCTCCCTTGTGCAGTTTTCCTCTTCGTGCTTGTATCAGAGAGTCGGTGTGGATACCCTCGGTTTCCTTCGTGCAGCGACAGGTCGGGCTGCGTATCTCCCTTGGTGGCCGGAACTGTGTCTGTTCTTTGCTCTAGGTGAGCAATTCCATCTTCTGGCGGTCCGGCGCCTTTCGAGCCAAGGCGAGGGGCAGCGGTCCCCTCCGGATGTGGAGAACAGTGGCACGATTTCGGTATCCACCTTCCTGGGTAGATGAGGGCGCGGTCCTTTGTCGTTGGGCACTGGTGCCGTCTGATGTTCCTCTCTGTTCGCTCTTCTGGGACAAGTTCACTCGGAGGACTCCGTCGACAACAAGCTAGAGCTTATTTATGATTCTTGTGTAGGGCTTGTAGTCTTTGGTGCTTGTAAGCTGCTGGGCAACACTTTGTATCGGCCGTAGCTTTTTCTTTTTGTTCCGTGTTGGTTGTATTGGTGTCCTTGTGTAATCCTTGGCCGGTTGATAGATTTGTTAATTCAAAGCCGGGCTTTTCTTGAGCCTTCGTTCCAAACAAAAGTTTTTTCATTCTTGAGAGGTACGGCTGATGGTGATGCTGCTGTTTTGCCGGGGACGCGCGGTGGTGGGCAGTCCAGCAAAGCTAAGGTTGCACTCGGTGACCGCCGTCGATAAGAAACTCAACCAGGCTTGATTCGGAGCGAGCCAACAAATGAACCAATGATTCTTGGCTGAAATATACTTCCTCCGTTCCTAAATATTTGTTTTTTTAAAGGTTTCAAATAAAGTATGACATACAGATGTACGTAGACATATTTTAGAGCATAGGTTCACTCGTTTTGCTCCGTATGTAGTAACTTTTTGAAATTTTTAGAAAGACAAATATTTAGGAATGGAGGGAGTAGAAAGTAAACTGGTTGTGTGTTTTCACTTACCCAGGCTTGAGTAGTTACTGGTTGTGTTGAAAAACAAAAGAAGCAATATATAAATTGTGTTGTACTTACTAGACTTTACAAGTGATTTTGGTTGAATTTGGTCCTGCCTGTGCTGTGCAGGGCAGGACGGATGGATTATCAATCATACTACCACACATGAAAAGTATACTAACTAGTACTCGTAGTAATTAAATTAACCTAGTACACGCCAAGCTTGAGTAGTTACTGGTTGTGTTACTGGCTTGAGTAGTTACTGGTTGAGCTGACGTACGGCTTCTGCTACGGTAGATCAATCGAGCTCTCTGCCTCTCTGTCAGCTTGCTTAGCTTTGCACGTACAGCGTACGTGGTGATTTGATCAAGCGATCTAAAACCACCGTGGGCTTATACTAAACGTTGTTTTTATCGATAAATTGGAATGCAAGGCTTTTGTTCTCAGAAAAAATATAGAGAAAAGTATATTTTTCGTTCCTTAACTTTTGGCAGAGTCTAGATTTGGTCCCTTAACTTTGAAACCGGACAACTTGCACCTTCAACTACTAAAACAGGACAAAACCGGTCAAAACCGGGGTGAGTCAGCACCAAAAGATTCACGGATTTGTAATATATACACATGTTTAAGTCAGCACTGGTCAAAACCGGGGTGAGTCAACACCAAAACCGTTCAAAGCCGAGACCAGGGATGAACCTTGTCCGGTTTCACTAGTTGGGGGTGCAAATTGTCATGTTTCGAAGTTGACGGACCAGATCTGGACTCCGTCAAAAGTTAAAGGACGAAAAGTATACTTTTCTCAAAAAAATATGATGCAATTCTTTTCTATAGAAAACCGATAAGAGGATTCAATGCTCAAGATCGTTTGGAGTCAAATTAGGAATAAATTTGCACTAAAAGTTGCATATTTTACGAGGCGAGACATAAATATTTTTTGCAGCAGAAGAAGCTGCGTAATTCATCAATATATCTAAACAAGGTTTACATCCAGAATACTAACCTCATCGCGATCTAATCCATCTTATACCGAAAAGCTCCACAACTAATAAAAGGAAAAGATAATTCAACGCCGAAATAGCTTGTGCCTATCAATATCCACTACTAGTATGGGCTAATATAATCGATGCATCACCACTAGTCATATACAAGTCTATATAGCGAATGCAATGCAAGCATGCATTAAGCTTAACTACCTCATAGTCAGTACACCACACTGAATTACATCTTTCTCTATCTGCATTGCTCCCGCGGCTTGTGTACCTGTAGAGGCCCTCAGTCAATGACGGCGAGGTATGTGCCTGAAAACCCATAATTATCACATCGCGGGGTCTGCGGCGAAAGCACATCAAGCGAAGAGCCGCCGTGCTTGTACGACACGCACTCCCGTCCACACGCGCTCGCAGAGAGCTCGCTCAATATACGCGATTTTGAGAAGGTTTAGGGAACTGTCTGGCGCAGGCACTAGTCCATCGCTTTAACTAAGTCGTCAAGCACCGCCAGCATTGGATAACACAATGACATGACGAGCACATCTCGTCGCACCTAGGCCAAGCCATTTTATAGCATCGCTATAGACATGCATGACGCTATCCATAGTTGTAAGAGCACACCCTGGCGTTAGCTGGCGTTAACAACGAAATCATCGATGTTGAACTAAGCGACACCGACGACACAACCCACTTGTGATAGAGACCACCGAAGGGTCTTAGTGTGCTTATGTTTTATCTAATATAATCCTTTATCATATTATCCTTGACAGGTAACTAATCATCAGAGCAATAATGAATATAAAATATATAAAAGCTAACAATCGGCAGCCGACCCTGGGCCTCTCTAGAACTACACGGACACAAGCATGTATTCCAAGCCGGACTTCGATTTAACACACGGCGTGCAAATACATGTATTCCAAGAAAGAAGTGCGGTCCTTGAACTGTAGCGGTAGCTGTAGTACATCAACTACTCCCTCAATCTTGAGAGACTACGGACATGATTGGCTATTTTGGTTGCTTGTTACTCCAAGAACAAGTGCATCATCAATCAAACTAGATGCTGTCTAATTGGACAATTATGTATCTCCCTTCATTTTTGTAAGACCTTTTAGACGCTGAAATTGAACTATTTTAGGTATTATCTTAAATGTATAAAGTTTTACAAAGTGAACGGGGGATAGTGTTATATTTTATTTTTTACATAAAAGCATAGATTTTTCAGAACAGAAAGGATGGTTCTATAGAGACTCTAGCAGACCTCTTTATCGCCGCGACCAGCAATAACTGTAACTTTTGGCGGGAAATGATATGAACCCGAAACAACCCCTTATTATGGTCCGACCCTTAAGGGCCCGTTTGGATGGAGGATTTTTGCAGGAAAATTGCACGACGAAAATACAAGGAAAGTTTACCAGAACTACCGTTCGGTACAGGGAATGGAGCACTGAAATTCGACGGAAAGTTTCTGTTGCCTCTACTTTCATGGGAAAAAACATCCATGGCGAGCTCTTTTTTTGGGCGGAAGTCCGATGCGAAACGTAGGAAACATCAGCTCAGACCATGGTCTTGCCTCTATACCTCGTGAAAGCGGTTGGCGGGAGGGACATTTCATCGCGCGTGCTCCCCACTTCCACGCCCGCCACCACCGCCACGCCCCGCCGCCTATGATTCTGGATATTTTCGCCTGCTGAATCGCGCGCCCCGCCGGGCCGCAGTACGCCTGGGTCCACTCGCCGACGTCCCGGATCCACCGAACCGAGCCTATCCGCCCCGGATCGACCGCCGCCCGCCCCGGATCCGCCGAGCTGCCGACGGTCGTCGCCGCCTGCCCCGGATCCGCCGAGCCGCCCCCGGTCGCCGCCACTCCGGTGAGCCCCTTTTCTGTCCCTTGTAGCTCCACCTCTGGTCAAACTCTGGTAATGCGAACTCGGATGTGTTTGTTTTGTAAATGGATTTGAGCCCTGCCCAACAATTTTTGCTCGAGGAACGTCGTCGTCCATGGCACAGAGCTCTAGTGCTCAAGCTCGCCCGCATCGACCGCCGCAGCCGCCGGGCCCGGGGCAGGCCCTCCCGGCCCAGCTGCCCCGCGAGCCGCCCGCCGCCTTCTCCTTCCTCCCGCGCCGCTTCCTCCCCGCCGCCCGCGCCCCCGCCGCCGCCACCGCGACAGCCGGCCGGATCCCGCCGACCGCCGCCTCTTCCTCACCCGGAGCCGCTCGCCGCCGCCAAGGTAGCTCCGGCCGGCCCCAGCTCCGGCCACCGCGGGCCCCTGCGCCGTCGCCCCGGTCACCGGCGACCGCGCCCTCGCCGGCCACCGTCCTCGTCCCCGCCGTGAACAGTGCATCGCCGCCGCCGCTACAGTGACCGTGAGGATCCAGATCTGGATCGGGGTGAATAGTAACCTAGGTCATTTTTTTTCTAAGTCCCAGAGATTGCAGATCCATGTGCCCTTCTTCCAGCCCTGTAACTTTGCATCCGTAGCTCCGATTCATGCATATAGCATATCAAAATGTTCGTCCTAGAGAGTACATCATTTCATTCCATTGCATCATTTTCATTTGAGTTCATCTTGATGCCCGAAATGCTGTTAGAAGAGGGCACTTGAGTTAATTGTCAGATCTGCTACTCCATCTTAGACATTTGTCATTTTTGCCATGATTAATGTGTGATTGATATGCCCATGAGTTCTACATATGTTTTGTTAAGGTTTTGTCATCTTTCCAGAGGTGCAACCCATGTATTTTTGTGATGTGTGTGGTGCCTAGTGCAAGCTTGCAAAGTGGTGCACCCGGTAACTCTGTTTTCAGGGACTTAGTAATTTCACCAGTCCTGGGATTGTTTAGTTCATGATGCCATATGTTCATGTTGTTTCCTAGTGATCCGTGCCTCTTTTGAGGATGATCAGTAAAGGAGTTTTGTTAATCTTGTAGTGCTCTATCCATCCATGTCTTTGTTTGCAATTATGGAGCACCCTAGCTTGAGTCAATCGAGCTCTACTTTTGCTTCGTTGTGAATCTGGGCAGATTGTCAACTTGTTTGCATTTTGCCGATGTTATTGTAGTTGATCCGTGCATGCTATGCCATTGTTCTTGCCATGTTCTAGCTTGCATTTTGTGCCTTCTTAAGGATGTATGCTTGTCTTGCCATGACTTGCACCGTAGTGAGTGCATCGAGCTCGTAAACATGCCTACTTGAGTTATGTTTCAGCATGTGTCAGTTTTCACTAAGTCTGAAAACTGATTATGTTTTTGCTATGTTCATGTGCTTGTTAGTATTTTCTCCGATCCCTTTTGGCTCAAGGTCACTAAGGGACTTTTGTTAAGCTATTTGAGTAGCTTGATGCCATGTTTTACTTTGTCATGTTCAGGTCCTGTAGCATGTTGTTTTGTTGCTCCGAAGAGGGCTATATGATCTGAAATTTCAGACAAGTGTTAATTTCACTAATTCTGAGATCTGTTTTCCATTTGCGTTTTTGCCATGCTTGTTTCAACCTGTTAATGGATGAATTGGCCGTAGCTCAGTGCTAGACTTTTGTTAAGCATCTTGAATGCTTCCCTGCCATGTATTTTGATGCCATGTTTGAGTGCTGTAGCATGTTCATTTTGTTGCATTTAGATGCCTACTTGCTGTAAATCGCAGACCGGTGTCATATTTGAATCGCTTGCCATTTCCAAACCGTAACTCCGATTCCGGCGTTCTTTATATCGTTTTCAAGCGATTTCATCACATATTTCCAGTGACACACTTGGTTTTCCAAGTTGAGTCCAGGTTCATGCATTTCCTGTCATATCTTGCATTTTGCATCCCACATCGCATTCCGCATGGCATATCATCGTTGCATCATATTGATTGATCATTGCACGTGGTTGATTGTGTCCTTGTTGCTTGTTTGTCTTGTTTGGGTAGAGCCGGGAGACGAGTTCGCTAACGAGGAGCCCGTTGAGTTTGCTTTCGAGGATCCAGTCAACTCTGACAACTGTGCAGGCAAGATTATCATACCCTCGAAATCACTACTATCTTTGCTATGCTAGTTTGCTCGCTCTTTTGCTATGCCAATGCTACGATGCCTACCTTTGCTTTCAAGCCTCCAATTGCCATGTCAAACCTCTAACCCACCATGTCCTAGCAAACCGTTGATTGGCTATGTTACCGCTAGCCCCTCTTATAGCGTTGCTAGTTGCAGGTGAAGATTGGAGGCCGTTCCTTGTTGGAACATTTATTTACTTGTTGGGATATCATTATATTGCCTGTTATCTTAATGCATCTATATACTTGGTAAAGGGTGGAAGGCTCGGCCTCTCGCCTAGTGTTTTGTTCCACTCTTGCCGCCCTAGTTTCCGTCATATCGGTGTTATGTTCCCGATTTTGCGTTCCTTACGCGGTTGGGTTATAATGGGAACCCCTTGACAGTCCGCCTTGAATAAAACTCCTCCAGCAATGCCCAACCTTGGTTTTACCATTTGCCACCTAGCCCTTTTTTCCCTTGGGTTTCGCGGACTCAAGGGTCATCTTATTTTAAACCCCCCCGGGCCAGTGCTCCTCTGAGTGTTGGTCCAACCTAGAGCACCGTGCGGGGCCGTCCCTTGGCAACTTGGGTTACGTTGGCTCCCGTACGCTTAGCTTATCCGGTGTGCCCTGAGAACGAGATATGTGCAGCTCCTATCGGGATTTGTCGGCACGGGTGGTGTTGCTGGACTTGTTTTAACCATTGTCGGAGTTGTCTTGAAGAACCGAGATACCGAGTCTGATCGGAACGTCTCTGGGAGGAGGTCTATTCCTTCGTTGACCGTGAGAGCTTGTCGTGGGCTAAGTTGGGACTCCCCTGCAGGGATTGAACTTTCGAAAGCCGTGCCCGCGGTTATGGGCAGATGGGAATTTGTTAATGTCCGGTTGTAGATAACTTGAACCTTAATTAATTAAAATGAATCAACTGAGTGTGTTACCGTGATGGCCTCTTCTCGGCGGAGTCCGGGAAGTGGACACGGTGTTGGAGTAATGTTTGCGCAGGTTGCTCTCTAGTTTCTCGCTCGCGCTTTGCCTCCTCTTCTCGCTCTCTTTTGCGAATAAGTTAGCCACCATATATGCTAGTCGCTTGCTGCAGCTCCACATATATTTACCTTACCCTACCTTAAGCTTAAATAGTCTTGATCGCGAGGGTGCGAGATTGCTGAGTCCCTGTGGCTCACAGATTACTATTACACCAGATGCAGGTCCAGGTGATTCCGCTCCAGGTGACGCGTACGAGCTCAAGTGGGAGTTCGACGAGGACTCTCAGCGATACTATGTTTCTTTTCCTGATGATCAAGTAGTGGTGCCCAGTTGGGGGTGATCGGGACCATGTCGCTTGTTGGGTTATCTTTCATTTTGGCGCCGTAGTCGGGCCATGAGTGTTTGGATGATGTATGTTATTTATGTACTTGATTGACGTGGCGAGTGTAAGCCAACTATGTTATCCCTTTTCATTATCTATATTACATGGGATGTTTGTGATGCGCGACATATGCCGTTATCGCTGGATTGCAGAAATCTCATCGTATGCCTCGACATGGCGTGGTGTAGGTATAGCGCATTGGGCGAGCTCTGTGCCTTGCGGAATGCGGTGTGAGGTGCCTCGTTATATCGTGGCGGCTAGCCCGACGTCGCATGGCCGGGAGAGGTATGAGTGTAGGTCGGCACTCGGGGTGTTACAAGTTGTGTATTCAGGCCTTGTCGCCGCCCGCTGTAGAGCCCCATTGCTTGATGTTAGCGGCCGAGTTGTGTCTAGAAAATGTTTGAGTCATTTAGGAATTATATATCGGAGAGTTTAGGAATTCTTTTTACTTCTCCTCTCCTCATCGCTCTGGTAAGGCATCACTAAGTTTTGACTCTTCTCTTCTCAAATTTCACTAAAAAAAATTTTAGGATCACGCGGGTATCTTGGAATCGTTCCGATGGTTTTATGATGAGAACATTGTCTTGGTGCCTCCTGTCAGGGGTTTTGTGGAAGTGTCCCGGGGAGTTGAGCTCTGAGGTGTTGTCGTCATAATTTTATCGTTGCAGTTCTGGAATACCTGAGTTTAGTACGCCGACATCGAAAATCTCTTTTATGCAGTTCGTTGGTGAGATAACCTCGACGCCACCCAGTACTGGGGCGGGAGTTCGGGAGTATCGCCATAACTCGTATAACGGATGCTTTTCGAAGGTTGAGGTAGATGGTTTCCGAAGGTTTCTTGGTTATGTGTTGAAGGATGGATACAGCTGGATGTAGGATTTGCTAGTTTGGGTGAGATATTATGCTTCCCCTGTATCCCCAACACCTGATTGCATAACCGGAAAGGTTCGGGAGTTTCATAGGTGGGAATTCTAGTAGCTCTAGTTCTTCTTCCACGGATATTGGTTTGAGATTGGGATTTCTTACCGATTATTCGTTCTTGATCCGTACCTTGTTGATTTATTTCTCTACCTTAATTCTACGTGGCTTCTCAATTTATGGATATGTGACCATTTCAGAGAGGAATGCATTCGTTCATTTTGTTCGGATGTGAAGACTATATGTTGCAATTTTCATTCCGTTGGATTCAGCTTCATTTATCTGTCTATGTGCTAATGGTGGTCAACCTCTTCAGGATGGCTCCCGCTAAGAGCACCAGTCAGAATCAATCAAGATCCACCACCACCTCCACCTCCTCCGGAGGCATGGCAAGCTGTGATGGCCGCAACCAATGCAAACGCACAGTTGATCATGCAAATCCTCTCCAAGAGCGCAATCAAGGCAGTCAAGGGAATCAAGGCAACAATCAGACACATTTTGCTACACTGAACCAGTTCCTTGCTAATGGGCCAAAGACGTTCAGCAATTGTGTTGAGACCGATGCTGACGATTGGCTTGTGGATCTGTGTAAGCATTTTGAGTGCAGTAACGTCAGGCCTGAAGATTTGTCAAGTTCGCTTCCTTCCAACTCAAAGATCAAGCTGCAGAATGGTTCCAACAGTACATGTAGGATCGAAAGTATGTCTAGAGGGGGGGGTGATTAGACTACTTGACCAAATAAAAACTTAACCTTTTCCCAATTTTAGTTCTTGGCAGATTTTAGCTATTTGGGACAAGTCAAGCAATCATCACACAATTCACGCAAGCATGCAAAGAGTATATGGCAGCGGAAAGTAAAGCATGCAACTTGCAAGAATGTAAAGGGAAGGGTTTGGAGAATTCAAACGCAATGGAGACACGGATGTTTTTCCCGTGGTTCGGATAGGTGGTGCTATCCTACATCCACGTTGATGGAGACTTCAACCCACGAAGGGTAACGGTTGCGCGAGTCCACACAGGATCCACCCAAGGGGTAACGGTTGCGCGAGTCCACACAGGGCTCCACCCACGAAGGGTCCACGAAGAAGCAACCACCCACAAAGGGTCCACGAAGAAGCAACCTTGTCTATCCCACCATGGCCATCGCCACGAAGGACTTGCCTCACTAGCGGTAGATCTTCACGAAGTAGGCGATCTCCTTGCCCTTACAAACTCCTTGGTTCAACTCCACATCTTGTCGGAGGCTCCCAGTGACACCTAGCCAATCTAGGAGACACCACTCTCCAAGAAGTTAACAAATGGTGTGTGATGGTATGAACTCCTTGCTCTCTCGTCTTCGAGTCTCCTGTCGTGCGCCCGTGCTCGTAAACCTGTGGTTCAATCGATTAGGGTCTCCCCAGTCACTCAAATCTCTTGTCATAGGGATTTGGATTTGTGGGTGGAAACGTGATTCAGGGCTTTTTTGTGTGAAAGTCACTGATTGAGCCACACAATAATCTTGGGGGTTTGCCCAGCAAGGCGCTCAAAAAAGACGCTTGAAAAGAATTGATCGAATGCTTTTGCTCTTGGTTATTCGCGACGGGGGCTTCGGGACGAGAAATTTGGGAATTCGTTTTAGTTTATCCGGGAGTTGATCTGTCAACGGGTCCCTTGGTATGTATCAACTGGCATTAAAGACACAGACTTCGCTAGGTGGTTCTTTCTCACAAGGGGCAGACTTAGGCCATATGCATGTATGAGCTTGTGGCCAATGGGCACTGTGTATGTGTTCTGCTGCTTCTCTCGAATTGGTCGATAAGGTGGAGGAGGGCTATATTAGCCTCCTAGGCCACACTCAAAATCCGAGACACCGTTTAACCACAACTGTATATTCCGAAAATTCTCAAGGCGGGCGTTGGGGACCGATCTCAATAGGCTCCTGGCGGACTCGGTGAAAAAAGTGGCTTGGCTAGCATTGTAGGACACCTTCTACCTTCTCCTCTTGATGTGCTCGTCAGACGTACTGATACGGGTTTGTGGCCGAACGGCTTGGGACCTAACTCGGTCGCCGAAAAGGCTCTCATAGGATTTGGATCTGGTGGAAAGAAGATTTGAGTGGAAAGCAACTTGGGAAGGCTAGAGATCAAGATTCATATGGTAGGAATGGAATGTCTTGGTCTCAACACATGAGTAGGTGGTTCTTTCTCAGAACATATGAGTTGGAATGATGTGTGTGTTCTGATGGCTCTCTCACTTAATGAGAAAGGGGTGGAGGGGTATATATAGCCTCCACACAAAATCCAACCGTTACACACAATTTACCAATCTCGGTGGGACCGAATCAGAAAACTCGGTCTAACCGAAATAGTAAACCTAGTGACCGTTAGGAATTTCGGTGGGACTGACATGCAACTCGGTAGGACCGATTCGGTTAGGGTTTGGGCATAACGTAATCTCGGTGAGACCGATTACACAAATTCGGTGAGACCGAATTTGGTAATTAGCTAACCAGAGAGTTGGTCAGGCAAACTCGGTGGGACCGATTTGCTCTTTCGGTGAGACCGAAAAGTTACAAAGGGGAGACACTGAGTTTACATTGCAATCTCGGTGGGACCGATTCGCTCTTTCGGTGGGACCGAAAAGTTACGAAAGGGAAACAGAGAGTTTGCAACCCCATCTCGGTGGGACTGAGATCCTTATCGGTAGAACCGAATTGCTAGGGTTTGGCAGTGGCTAATGACAAGTGAAACTCGGTGGCGCCGGATAGGAAGAATCGGTAGGACCGAGTTTGGCTTAGGGTTTAGGTCATATGTGGATATGGGAAAGTAGTTGAGGGTTTTGGAGCATATCACTAAGCACATGAAGCAAGAGGCTCATTAAGCAACACCTCATCCCTCCTTAATAGTATTGGCTTTTCCTAAAGACTCAATGTGATCTTGGATCACTAAAATATAAAATGAAGAGTCTTGAGCTTTTGAGCTTGAGCCAATCCTTTGTCCTTAGCATTTTGAGGGTTCCACTTTCACATCCATGCCATGCCAATCATTGAGCTTTCCTGAAATAATTATCTTGGAATAGTATTAGCTCAATGAGCTATATGTTGTTATGGATTACCAAAACCACTTAGGGATAGTTGCACTTTCAATCTCCCCCTTTTTGGTAATTGATGACAACATATAGATCAAAGCTTCGACAAATGATAATAAGCATGAAATATATCGTCCGTCGCTTTGAGAAGTATGTGATAAGTAAGAGCTCCCCCTAAATTTGTGCATATTTAAAATTTGCTTTGGACTGCAAATGCACAAAGAGTTAGAGTCATGGGTTACTCTTCCATGTCACATATATCTTGGTGGAGCGCTCAAAATGATAAGAATGAAATACATGCACTCATCACCAAGAATAGTGAATGATCACAAACGATAGATAGAATGATAATATTTAAGCAAGCATTAAGCAAACATTAAGTGTAGCTGATGATCAAACACATGATCATCGATGTCTCACAAATAAGGACGTAGTAGCTCACACACAAGCAAACAAAGGTTCGAAAAACCACCAAATAAAGCAAGAGAGAAAAGCAACTCTCTCTCTCTCGAAGCCTATGATCTATACATCTTCTCCCCCTTTGGCAACAAGTTACCAAAAAGTTCCTAGAAAATGCATAGTGCTAAGTCGACACTCAGGCTTGATCTTCAGGTGGTGGTGGAGTCCGGAGCACTCCAAGGACGAAGCCTTCGGTAGACGTGGTCGGAGTCGAGGCTGAAGTGGATGCTGGAGCTGGTGGAACTGAGGCTGTGGCTGGTGCAGACGTTGTAGCTCTGGTGTCAGCAACTGGCAGTGCAGATGACCTCGGACCTCGTGGCACCCTCGCAAAGGCATAAGTCATGGTCCTGCCTCTCCTCTCATTCATGTCCTCCTGGAGCTGCTCCACGGCGGTCTGTATCTCTGTCACCTTGATGTCCAAGTCATAGAACCTCTGTTCCATGATCCTCTCTAAACTCGCCTGGTTCTGAGTCAGGGTGGCTATACTCTGCTCAATCCACAGGGTGGACACAATCAGGTAACTAAGCTGCTCTTGTTTGGTTTTCAGGAAGTAATCAGATGCCTCTGCTTGAGTAGGCATCCTGGCAGCTTTCTCCTTCTTCGCCTTCTCCTTCTGAGCTTGTGCATGGGCAGATGATGGTTCATTCTTAGTCATAACAACTTGATTATCTTCAAAATCTGGACGGATGGGCAGGTTTTCCTTATCCAACAAATATACGCCCGTGCCCATCTTGGAGTTGATGAGCTCCTGAATCTGAGGGGCATATCCACAGCTCCTCTTTTGATCTGCCGCAGTCCTTTTGATTGTTTCCACTATGAGGCTCATGACTTTGAATTTTTGAGGCACGTCAAAGACATGAAGCAAATTGATCGCGTGACCTCTGATCATCTTGTGATCTCCAGACTTGGGCAGAAGGGTGTGCCTAAGGATCCAGTTGATCGTAGGCAATCCTGATAGCAGATAATGTACTGAGCCAAACTTGAACGTGTCAAGTGCTTCATTCGGAATCTCCTTGTACATGTTGTACATGGAGTTGTGATCCATCTTCTTCTTGGCATAAATGTCCAAGTCATCTGCTTGCTCCTCTGGGGCATTGATTAGCTTCGCCCATTCCTCAACAGTAGAGTGGTACCTTGTACCCTATGACATCCATGTGATCCTGCCATCCGGATAAAAGTGTGCTGTGGAGTAGAATTGCATGATTAGTTCCTCGTTCCACTTTGTGAGCTTCTGCCCAACAAAGTCTGCAACTCCACACGCACTAAAGCTGTCAAAAACTCCAGGGTAGTGTTCCTCATTGTCCTTGATATAGGTCCAGTCGACCCATCTCATGTCACACACAATTGGCTTCTTGTCAAGTAGCACTGTCTCATAGAAATCCTGCTGCTCCTTGGTATGAAACCTGTAGTCCACTACAGTCCTTCTCCTAGAAGCATATGGATCTGCTTCTCTCCATTTCCTGAGACCTGAGTCTCTCCTGAGCTTCATATCCTCAGCCACAGGATGAGCATCGTTGTGGTCTGGGATCTTGGGCTTGAGCTTCCGAAGGACACTCTCTTCCTCTTCCTCAGCAACAGTCTCAGGCACTGGGGCCTTGTTCTTCTCAATGGCTAGGATGCTTCTTGTGTTTCTCTTTGGTGCACTCTTAGGCTTAGATGCAGCCTTAGGTGCTTCCTTGGGCTTGGATGCAGCTCCCCCTAACCTTATGGCATCTCCCATAAGTTTGGGTGCCTTGGGCGCTGGTGCAGCTGCCTCTTCTTCCTCCTCCTCTTCGACCATGATGGAGGCCGTCCCAAGCACTTTGGCTACAGTCTTCTTCACTCTCTCCTTCCTTTTCTTGCCCTCAGCAGCTGGCTCTTGGGAAGTGGGCTTCTCAGTTGAGGCTCTAGCCTTTGACATGGGCTACCTGCCTGCTGGCCTTTTGATTTTCATACCTGGCTTAGTGCCTTGAGCTGGTTCAATTCTCTTGGAAGTGGCCTCTTCCTCTGCCACATAGTCCTCATCTTCAGAATCTGAGGTTTTCTTCTTCCTTTGTCTCGTGGCAGCTTTAGGCAGGTTGCTGGGTGTGCTCCTGCTGCCATCATCTGAGGAACTTGAGGGGCTAGTGCCCTCACTCAACTGCACTTGCTGCTCTGACAAGTTTTGGCTGTCACTCTGGTCTGACATGCTGCAAACTGTCTGCTGACCCTGTGAATAGATTATAGAGGAGATAGAGTGGATGAGCATCACAAAATGCAGAGATTTTTGCAAAAGAATGATCCAAAAACTTAGTTTTAGTTTCCCACTGAAATCATCTCGGATCTACCGATTTTCAAACTCGGTGATACCGAAGCAGTTTTGGAACCTAAACTAGTGAACTCGGTAGGACCGAGTCACAGTTCGGTGGCACCGAGACTGCTAGGGTTTCACTGAGTTCAAAAATCGGTCACACCGATAAGTAATTCTCGGTCAGACCGAGTCTCACTTGTGCAATGGCATAAGCCAAATCGGTGGGACCGAGTTTTTCAACTCGGTGGGTCCGAGATAGTTTCGGCGGAAACCTAAACCTAGAATTTTCGAATCAAACCTAATCGATGAGCGTTTTGTCTGGATAGAAGTTTCTCAAACGTGGCAAGAATCAATGCGATCACAATGTGCTAGGAATCAGATTGAGGAATAGCACAAAGATCAAGTCCATACCCAATTCGGCGGGGACTTGCTACGGCGGCAACGGCGGGGCAGAATTCCCGTTGACGGCGACGGAGACCAGCGACTGGAGGCTGCTGGCGGCGAGAAGACGATCCAGAGACCTCGAGGGCAGAGCAGGCTATCGCGCGGGCGAAGGGGTTCGGAGAAATTTCCAAATTTTGCCCGTGACTATATATAGCCCGACCCTGTCGGTGTGACCGAGTGGAACAACTCGGTGGCACCGAGATTCATAACTGCGTGCAGTTACTGAAACTCGGTGTGACCGAAAGGTTCAAATTGGTTGCACCGAGATCGAAAACCTAGATCAACTTAATGATCTCGGTAGGACCGAAAGTGGAGTATCGGTCAGACCGAGAATCGTAAAGAGGTTTTGGAAGTTTAAGTCTATGACGAATCGGGGACTCCGAGCGCTCCTCACACAGAGTGGTTCGAATCTGACTTGATCAAATTTTGTGATGCAGCATGAATAGAGTTTGAGACGAGAAAAGCATAGATAGCTAGAGGAGGTTCTTAGGCATTCTTGTCCATCCACTTGGCAAAAGAAGATAAAACCAAGAAATCAAAACAACAAGTGGATGTCCTCGAATGAGTAAAATATGCAACCAGCATGCTCACCCAATAAGATGGCAAATGAAATATGTGGCAAGGCATGCACAACCAATTCTAGCATCTATCAAGCAATTTGCGATGACTAGGTCATCTATATATGAGTATATTGACTTAGGAGTCAAGTGAGAACACTTGATCATAGGTCATACTCATCGTTTAAGCTCAAGTGGGGTTACCACTTTTACATAAAGCATTGTTGTGTTCACATCTTTAGAGTTGCTTTAGCTCAAGTCTTAGAGTAAAGCTCCCCCTAGATGTGATATCCCCCCTAAGAGGGATGAACTAACCTTGGGTTTTGTCGATGATGACTTCATGTAGATATCGAAGATGTGGATGCTCAATGTTGATGTAGATCTCTTGGAGCTATCCATTTGAGTGAATTGCACTTTCAATACCTACATGGGTTAGTCCCACAAGGAACAAACAAGGATATCCATAGACATAGAGTGATACACAAAAAAAAGATGATGTCCATGAAAACTTTTAGGTTACCTTGTCCCTTGTCTTACCAACAAGAGGGTTTGTGACTCCTTGAACTAGTGCAAGATGTGGAAGTTGATTGCACTTGTTCTTGCCAAAATGATAAGAGTGAAGTATGTTGGCGGAGTCACCCTCAAGAACTCTCTAGTTCTTCTTCTTTTGGATCCACATCATCTTGATGGGAATCCTTGGAGTTGTAGTCGTACTTGATGAAGTGGAACTTGAAGTAGTCCTGGGAATCCACTTGACTAAGGTCTTAGGAGCTTCTTCAAATGCATCAATTTCCTCTTGAAGCTTGTCCTTGCCTTTTTGCTTGTAGTCTTGTGGTGGAAGATCATCTTGAGCTTGTGTCCCCTTGAAAGAAGTATACTTCTCTTGTTGAGGGACAAACTTTGTCTTGGGGTATTGATCTTCTTCTCATTCAACTCCATTGGCATTGAACTTTGGTTCAAAACCAACACCTTGATTCTTCCGGTGCATACCTTGCTTGCGCACAATTTCCTCGAATTGCTTACTCCCGGCAAGGCTTTTGTACACTCCTTTCTCTATAATTCCCTTCAATAAGCTATTTTCTTGCTCAAGTGTAACTTGGCTAAGAGAATCATTAGTGGAATCAAGAGAACTACTAGAAGCAACAATATTGGATTTAGCATGATCATTGTTACTACTAGAGGAAGAATCTTTCTTGTTAGACTTGACTTGAGGCATGTAAGTGGATAAGAGTAAACGCTTGGCAATGTAAGAAGAACTTTTCTTGCGGAGATCATCATTGATTGCCTTTAAGAACTCATGCTCTTGCTCAAGATTGAGCTTTTCAAAGCGTAGTTTCTCATGAGCTCTTAAAAGTTCTCGATGATCTTCGAAGATAGTGTCATGAGCTAACTTAAGAGTTTTTAGTTCTTTAGTTAGAGCCTCAATCTTCTCCTTATCATTGTCATTCGTTTTATCTTGATTAGCATGATTAATTGGTCTTTCATCATAGTATTCATCACTAGAGTTGTCACCAAGAAAATCATCACCTAACAAGTCATCTTCATCACTATTGAAATCAACATACTCGGGGTGTGTTACCTTAGGACCTTTGGCCATGAAGCATCTTCCAATTCCTTCATTTGGTGAGTCAAATATGTCGTAGGAGTTGGTTGACACAAGTGCTAGACCGGCAACACCTTCATCTTGAGTATCTTCGGAGTCGGAGTGATAACTTCTCTCGGAGTGGCTGTCGGAGTCGGAGCCGGATACCCATTCACTAACATGAGCTTGATGTCTTCGTCTTGTGTAGCTCCTTGATGATTTTTCCTTCCTTTCCGAATCCTTGCTTCTCCGTGAGTATCTTCGTTCATAACGATCATCTCTACTCCTTCTCTCTCTTGGTGGTGATCCTTTGCTTCTTCTTTTTGGAGAATCTTCTCTTCTCTTGCAGGGAGCCGTACACTCATTGGAATAGTGTCCGGGTCTTCCACAATTGTAACAGTTTCGCTCTCGGCTACAAGATCTTTTGTCATTGTAGGACCTTGACTTGGAGCTTCTATCTTTGCTTCTACTCTTGTAGAACTTGTTGAAGTTCTTCACCATTAAGCTCAATTCTTCATTGAAGTCTTGTTTCTCACTTGATGATGTAGGGGTTTCACATGAGGCTTTATAGGCACCACTTGATTTGTTGTGAAGTTCCTCTTTATCCTTAAGTGACATCTCATGAGCAACAATTCTTCCAATCACCTCCGTTGGCTTGAGATCTTTGTAATTGGGCATCATTTGAATCAATGTGCACACGGTATCATATTTTCCATCCAAGGCTCTTACGATCTTCTTGATGATGAATCTATCGGTCATCTCTTCACTTCCTAAGCCGGCAATCTCATTTGTGATGAGAGCAAGCCTAGAGTACATTTCAGCGACACCTTCACCATCCTTCATCTTGAACTTGTCAAGTTGGCTTTGGAGCACATCCAACTTGGATTCCTTGACGGAGTCGGTACCTTCGTGCATATCAATCAAAGTGTCCCAAATTTCCTTTGCATTCTCAAGGCGGCTGATTTTGTTGAATTCTTCGGGGCACAATCCGTTGAAGAGAATATCACAAGCTTGAGCATTGTATTGCAACATCTTCAACTCATCTGCGGTAGCTTCACGGTTTGGTTCTCTCCCGTCAAAGAAGTCACCTTGCAAACCAACACACACAATATCCCAAACAGCGGGGTTATGTCCAAGAATATGCATTTTCATTTTATGCTTCCAACTAGCAAAATTAGTGCCATCAAAGTAAGGACCTCTACGGTGATAATTTCCCTCGCTAGACGCCATACTCTCCTAGGTTGTGAAACCAAGGCTATGACCACCAAAAGCTAGGGAGATCAAGCAAATGGAGAACAAAGCTCTGATACCACTTGTAGGATCGAAAGTATGTCTAGAGGGGGGTGATTAGACTACTTGACCAAATAAAAGCTTAACCTTTTCCCAATTTTAGTTCTTGGCAGATTTTAGCTATTTTAGGACAAGTCAAGCAATCATCACACAATTCAAGCAAGCATGCAAAGAGTATATTGGAAGCAGAAAGTAAAGCATGCAACTTGCAAGAATGTAAAGGGAAGGGTTTGGAGAATTCAAACGCTATTGGAGGCACGGATGTTTTTCCCGTGGTTCGGATAGGTGGTGCTATCCTACATCCACGTTGATGTAGACTTCAACCCACGAAGGGTAACGGTTGTGCGAGTCCACACAGGGCTCCACCCAAGGGCAACGGTTGCGCGAGTCCACGAAGGGCTCCACCCACGAAGGGTCCACGAAGAAGCAACCACCCACAAAGGGTCCACGAAGAAGCAACCTTGTCTATCCCACCATGGCCATCGCCCACGAAGGACTTGCCTCACTAGAGGTAGATATTCACGAAGTAGGCGATCTCCTTGCCCTTACAAACTCCTTGGTTCAAATCCACAATCTTGTCGGAGGCTCCCAAGTGACACCTAGCCAATCTAGGAGACACCACTCTCCAAGAAGTAACAAATGGTGTGTAGGTAATGAACTCCTTGTTCTTGTGCTTCAAATGATAGTCTCCCAAACACTCAACTCTCTCTCATAGGATTTGGATCTGGTGGAAAGAAGATTTGAGTGGAAAGCAACTTGGGAAGGCTAGAGATCAAGATTCATATGGTAGGAATGGAATGTCTTGGTCTCAACACATGAGTAGGTGGTTCTTTCTCAGAACATATGAGTTGGAATGATGTGTGTGTTCTGATGGCTCTCTCACTTAATGAGAAAGGGGTTGAGGGGTATATATAGCCTCCACACAAAATCCAACCGTTACACACAATTTACCAATCTCGGTGGGACCGAATCAGAAAACTCGGTCTAACCGAAATAGTAAACCTAGTGACCGTTAGGAATTTCGGTGGGACTGACATGCAACTCGGTAGGACCGATTCGGTTAGGGTTTGGGCATAACGTAATCTCGGTGAGACCGATTACACAAATTCGGTGAGACCGAATTTGGTAATTAGCTAACCAGAGAGTTGGTCAGGCAAACTCGGTGGGACCGATTTGCTCTTTCGGTGAGACCGAAAAGTTACAAAGGGGAGACACTGAGTTTACATTGCAATCTCGGTGGGACCGATTCGCTCTTTCGGTGGGACCGAAAAGTTACGAAAGGGAAACAAAGAGTTTGCAACCCCATCTCGGTGGGACTGAGATCCTTATCGGTAGAACCGAATTGCTAGGGTTTGGCAGTGGCTAATGACAAGTGAAACTCGGTGGCGCCGGATAGGAAGAATCGGTAGGACCGAGTTTGGCTTAGGGTTTAGGTCATATGTGGATATGGGAAAGTAGTTGAGGGTTTTGGAGCATATCACTAAGCACATGAAGCAAGAGGCTCATTAAGCAACACCTCATCCCTCCTTAATAGTATTGGCTTTTCCTAAAGACTCAATGTGATCTTGGATCACTAAAATATAAAATGAAGAGTCTTGAGCTTTTGAGCTTGAGCCAATCCTTTGTCCTTAGCATTTTGAGGGTTCCACTTTCACATCCATGCCATGCCAATCATTGAGCTTTCCTGAAATAATTATCTTGGAATAGTATTAGCTCAATGAGCTATATGTTGTTATGAATTACCAAAACCACTTAGGGATAGTTGCACTTTCACTAGTGCTTCCATGAGCCATAGTAGTCCGCTACAGCCCGGTTCACCGGAGTCCTGCTAGCCCAGCACTACTGCTCAGGACACTTGACTGGCCGGCATGTGTTTCACTTCGTTCCTGTGTCTGTTCCTTCAGGGAAATGTCACGCGGTGACATCCGGAGTCCTGCCTAGCCTGCTACAGCCCGGGTTCCCGGAGTCCTGTTAGCCCAGTGCTACAGCCCGGATTCACACGCTGCTGACCGACATGCTCGATGTGATTCATGTATGCCTGTCCCCATAGGTTAGTGCCGCTTTGGGTTCACGACTAGCCATGTCGGCCCGGGTTCTCTGTCATATGGATGCTAGCGACACTATCATATACGTGAGCCAAAAGGCGCAAACGGTCCCGGGCCATGGTAAGGCGACACCCGTGGGAATACCGTGCGTGAGGCCGCAAAGTGATATGAGGTGTTACCGGCTAGATCGATGTGACTTGGAATCAGGGTCCTGACAGCGTTGGTATCAGAGCCTGACTGCCTGTAGGATTACCAAGCCAAACTGGTCGAAGTCGAATCTATAAATGCTTTAGCTATGTAAGGGAATTGATTGTGGAAGGGAACATAAGGCTCTTTTTACTCCTTATCCTCATGACCTTCTGATCTGAGTCATCTTATCCTTTCTACGGGGTTAAGAACTAGGTTTCTCTTCTATCTCTCAGGATGACGTGTTACTAAACCGTAGTTGCCCAGGATTGTTGAGTTCAAGCCTCAGTTCAGTTCCTACTACTTCCATATGTTCATAGCTGGCACCAGAACCTTGATATGATGTTGTTAAGTGGTTATGCCACCATTTTTGCAGGTTGTCTCAAATCTTTTTGAGCAATTACAACCGTTATGCTGTCCGAGTCATCCCAGGTTTCTAATTAGTCTGATGCATTTGCAAATCCTTCTTCCTATCCCGATGTCCTTTGGGCCAGATTAAGCACTCTAATCGATGATTTGAGGTACTCTATTGCCTCGACATATATGTTGGAGCTATTATTATGACCCTAGGTGTTTTAGGGATTCACCTAGTAATCTAGCCATGTTTTGTGTTCCGGTGTGATGATTCTGGCCACCATTCTTGAAAGCATCCCGTGATGCCATGTAGTGGTAGGTATTCTATTCATGGGTTCTTGAACCCGAGATTCACCCTACTTACCTCCTGTTGATAGTGTTTGCTTGTTCCTTTAGGATGTTAGTAACCTTTGCATTAGTCCTCGAGGTCCGTGGTATTTCCTTCTTCCAAATACTATGAACCACTTATGGCAGAAGTTTGTTGGATCAAAAGATCACAACAAGAGTGCTCTCGATGAGTTTCCCATTCTATATTGTGATTCTGCCAGTCCTACCATTCTGCATGGGTTGTCTGGAAGAAATGTTGAGCTTTGCTCGACATATTAATCTATGCATCCACAACTCGGAAAATTATATGTTCCTTGAGTTGTTCCTCTTCAAATGTATCCCGACCATCCCCTATCAGTTGATAGCCAAGAGTATGTGTGCATTTGTGTTCATCAATGCCCTTTTATTCTTGTGGTCCATCAAGCCATTCTATTCTGAAATGACTAGGAGAAACAAACTCCAGTACCTCATCCATATCCAGGATTGGGTCAAAGTAGTTGTGTTCTGTTCTGCAGATCAAATGCCAATCCAGCTTTTGCTCTGTTCTATCCTGGAGTATTACCCCCTTTATGTCAGGATTGCCATGAGAATTGCACCATCTCTTATGCACTCTTGACACAGTGATACTTCTCGCTATCATTATTCATTCCTCGGTCCCGTGTTGTTGTAACCGGAATGCTGACAAGTGAACCATGATGTGTGAAATTTATACTCCTAGCAACCGTGTTGCTTGGTAGTTAATGGACAATATTCTCATTCTTAGTGTGATGGTTATTAAATCATCATTCTAAAATTGATCGTGCTACCTAGTCTTTATTTCTGGTGCACTCTTTGATCAATGAGTGAGCATTATTCAACCCCTTGCTTATTTGATCAGATCGTCTTGCCTTGAAAAGCAAGATTGTTCCCGAGCTTAGAAACATATCGGTGGTTCGTGATTTTTTGATTATTTCCTCGGAAGTATCACCAGGTTGCCCCCTGACTGTTATGTTGAGCTCGTGATCAAGTTGGTTTCTTGTAAACCACCCCTTCTCCAAGAATCTGTGTTGGATACCCTGAGCTAGTTGGTTAAGCTGAACAACAACTTGGAGAGTTGGAAGATGAAGGCTTGTCCGGCTTAGTTCATTCCATAGGGATATCCTTGTGTGTGTGTGTTGAAGAAAGATGATATTTTCATCGATTGTTCCTCGGGATCGGTTGTTGAATCTATCGTCTTGTCCAAACCTTCATTTGAATGTGGGCTATCGTCAAGTCAAATGAGAACCAACGATGTTCATAATGTTGTCTTACTCGTGGTTGTTTCCTTGAGCATACACCGTTATATCTTTTGGGTCTGACCAATGCTGTCACCTTGTTCACCTAATTATGGAATTCCATCTTCATGGAAATCTGGATGACATGTTGTTGAGCCCATCGAAAATATTTTCATCTTATCCATGATTCATGTTGAACATTAAGCTAGTGTTGGAAACTTTGAAAGCATTTCTTCATGCTAGCTCATGAAGCATATGTTTGGTATTAGAAGTGACTTCCTCTAGTTCACGTGCATTTGAAGCAAGTTGCTGCCATGAATTTGGGAAAGTTTGTCTCGCCTTCTCTGGAATCATCCCAAGTCAGTCATGCATACATGCGAAGTATTCTGTGGTCTGGAGACTTGCAACCTTCATTCTATATGAATCCCTAGCACACCAAGCCACTGATTGATTTGTTCAAGGAGAAGAAGTTTCTTATTAAGAGCTAGACTTACACAAGGACTTCGATATCCTCGATGATGGTTCCCCATCTGGACTCGGTAGTGTTTTACTATAAGACTACTACGTGGTCATGCTCGTCTTGGATAGCGTGTTCACAGGTTTGTAGCAAAACCGGCTCATGTTTTGGAGCTTACTATCATAGTTCATTTTCTGAGAATCTCGCAACGTCATCTCGTCAGTTTGTGTTGCAAACTTTCTTTTCCAAACATGCTGTCTGAAATATCCTATTACCAACCAGATCTGAATCTCAGGCAGATATGATGGTTGGAACTCTTCCAGGATCTATGATTTAGGTCCCGACAGGGTTGATGTTCTGGCCGACACACCTAGCCGGAAGATCTATCGTTGTAGTATCTTGATTGAGCTATTTGACAATCTTCTCCATTAGGATTTAGTGCAACTTATTCTAGAAGTTGTTCCTCAGGGGTCGTTGTGCTCTCGGTTTCCTCGATTATGCTAGAACCATTCAAACAGTGGAATCACTCTCTACTGTTGAGTTTAACCCCAGTTACTAGAATCATTCCCAACATTTGCATTTTGTTTCCAGCTTGCACCGCCATTGTGTCATCCTACTACGAACTACCCTTCTCAGTAATTACTGATCAGGATCATCTTCAAAGTGGTCCTACCACGGGTTCCATCCATCTCCGATGATAAGCAAAAAATCATCCATTGCGTTGCCTTCAACAAGGTAGTCCACATCATCCATCCTAGTCCAAGTATGCCATCTCTTCGAGCTATCTCAAACGATCAATTGTAAATTGCCTTAAGCTAGTATGCAAAGTTTCAATAATCTCTGAATCAAAAGTAATTCTTTTTGCCACTTAAGGGAATATTTCTGCGAGTCACCTTCCTTAAGGTGCCTCGTTATGGTATTATGGGCAACTAACTTCTCGCTACTTTTGAAACCCCCTCACCATCTATTTAGGCGTGGAATTGTTGCCCACGAATCAAACCCTGTCGTTGTTCTTCCATCCCTCTCGATGTGTTTTGTGTCTCAACTTGAGATGTTTCAACATCTCATTCCGCGAGTTAATATTGTTTAGCTTGATCTTCGAGAATATCAATCCTAGTTTAGTTTCTTTCCGTCGTCATCGCGTGGATGAAGATCTCAAAAGCGAGGATGTCAAGATTGACATGATGCAATGAATCAACATCTTCGAGAAGGGCAATAAGATCATGAAGATTCTTTATTGGTGTTCCCTCTGTCTTCTTACCTCACGTCTTGAATCTCGGGACGAGATTCTTGTTTAGTGGGGGTGAGTTGTCACAACCCTAGATTTTGCTTGTAGCTAATTTACCTGAGTGAGCATCATGCATCATGTCTAAATTCTGAAAGTTGAATTGAGGTTAGTTGAAACCCTCATAAATCACTTCAAAAATAATCAACATTAAAATCTTTTCAAAGAAGTCCAAGAAAATGTTCCTCTTAGTCTCTGAAAATATTGGCAAGAGGTAAAACTTAAAACAATATTTTTGGAATCTCAGAGATATTTATTTTGGGCCTTTGAATTAAATCAATAACTATTTGCATTGGATATATATTTATTAATTAATTAATATATGTCCAATAATTCTGATCTTTGGTGAAGGCTTTGGAATAATCCAACTAGTCCCTACAAGAATTATCAGAAGCAACAAAAATGATTTAGTGTCTAAAACTAAATCAAAACAAATTACAGAAAATGCCAAACAGAAAGAATTAGAAAAGAGAGAGAGAGAAGAGCTCACCCGGCGCTCACCTGACACGGCCCAGCACGGCCCAGCCCACGAGAGCCAGGCGCCAGTCATCTCCTTCCTTTGCCAGGAGGACGACGGCGTGGCGCATGCACAGGACGCGAAGCCACCTCCTGCTTCCTTCCCACTCCGATCTGACGCGCTTGGAAACACCCGAGCCCCCTGGTCCTTCCCCTCTCACGCAGCTCACTCTCCCCTCCTCTCCCTTGCTCTCTCCCGCGACGGCCGACGCGGCCATGGAAGCGCCGCCGTGAACCACCGCGCTCCCTGACCCCCTCTCGCCTTCCCGTGTTGCATGGAAGCTCCGCCACTGCCGCCTACGCCTTCTGCACCGAGCCAAGTGAGCCGGGAAGCCCTGCTTCGTCCTCGGCATCGTCTTCTTCAACCTCGGCCACCGGAGATCGCCACCGTCATTCGCCGCCGTCCGCGCTTCCCCAAGGTCGCCGACCAGCTCTCTGGATCCGCCGTGAGCTCCTCTACCTAGCCCTCTACTTCCCGTGCTCGATTACGCCGCGTAGCCACCGCCCCCTTCGAGCCCGAGCGCTCCGCGCCGCCGGCCATGTCGCCGTCATGGCTACGGCCGTGTAAGCACGCGTTCGAGCGCACCACCACACTCAGTGCGTCCTCAGGAGCCTAACGCACACACTCCCTCACCCTACCATGAACCGTAGCCCTCTTTCCCTCCCCGCCCGAACTCCGGCGCCGCCGCGAGCTCTACTCCGGCGAGCTTCGGCCACCCTGCGCCCTGCTGCTGCCTCTGCTCGATGCGGCCGAGCGAGGGCTTCCTCCTAGTGTCCCCAGTGTGCCAAACGGTGACCCGCACGAGAAACCCGAGCAACATCGGCGAAATCCCACCGCGTATTTGGTCGCCGCCGGCCAAGCTCCGGCGAGCTGACGTGGCGCTGGCTTAATTAGTGCTAATGACCCTGCTAAAACTCCCAAGAGCCACTGCCATGTGGGCCCTGTGCCTGTTTAGTATAACTTAATGTTCTGTTTAGATTAGTTATTAACCCAGCTGGTCCCACACGTCAGTTTGACTGTGCTGACGTGGGCGTTGACCTGGCCCACATGTCCGTGACACTAATGGCACTGGGCCACTGACCGGTGGGTCCCATGTGTCAGGTTTAACCGGGACCGGGTCAGTTGACCTGCTGACGTCACGGTGACGTAGTGCTGACGCCATAAGTCATTTCTAGATTAAAAATAATTCAGAAAATTCCAGAAAATGCCCAAAACTTCTAAAAATCATAGAAATTCAACCGTAACTCCAAATGAAATAATATATAAAAAATTATCAGAAAAATTCAAGGAATCCATCTGTACCATTTTCATGCATGTTAGAACAACTTAAGGCCACTATTTAGGACAAATCAACTGAATGGTATTTAAATAACCACATGTGGAGTTTGAATTTGAACTTTGGGTTCAAACCAACTTCATTTAATTGTGTTGCTAGTTGCATTAGCTCAATCAACAACATATTGCCATGTCGTTGTCATGCATCATGTTGTGCATTGCATTGATTGTGTTCCTTCTCTATTGCCGGTGGTTGTCCCCTCTCGATAGACATTGTACCGACGCTGTGATCGTTGACACTGATGAAGACCCAATGATATCTTCAGAAGTGCCAGGCAAGCAAAACCCCCTTGTTCATTCCGATACAACCCCACTCTCTCGCTCTTGCTCTCTTTTACTGCATTAGGACAACAACGATTCATCTGTTACTTGTTGCGGTAGTTGAACCCCTTATCCTCTGCATGACCTGTCATTGCCACAGTAAATAGATGAAACCCACTAGCATAAGTAGGAGTTGTTTGAGCCCTGATGTGCCTACTCATTCATGCTTGTTTGTCATGCCTGCTATTGCATAGAGTTGCGTCAGGTCTGATTCATCGGGAATGAATCGGAGGTGTGTGAACATGTCCTACCGTGTGTGAGCTAAGTGTGTGAATACGTTTTTGGTAAAGGAAGCGGTGAGAGGCCATGTAGGAGTACATGGTGGGTTGACTCATTGCAGCCATCCTCAGGAACTGAGTTCTGTGTCTGTGATCCATGAACAGCTGCAACCACTCATTGGGATCCTTAATTGACCCTCTCGGCTTCTTAAACACCCTAGTACTCTGTCCAGGAATTGCAACTAGTTTCTGGTGTTTGTAGGTTATGTGTTAGCGGCCGTGCGTGGCGCTGACCCTAGGGGTGGGCTATGTTGCGGTAGATACACTGTGGCACGGTGTACCGGGCGCCCATTTGGTGTCTCGGGAACCCTGTTCACATCGTTCGGGGCCGTATGTGGAAACCTCGGCCGGACTCCCTGCGGATGGAACCTGGATAGGCGATAAACCTGGACTAGAGACTTAAGTGTTTAGGTAGGCCGTGGCCGACACCCTCGCCAGGCTTCCGCTTGAAGGTCGCCGAGATACATGACGTGTATATGGTGGTAAGTGATGGGAGCGTGTGTGAAGAAGTACACCCCTGCAGGGTTATCATTATCTATTCGAATAGCCGGATTCCTCGGATATGGAAACTTGGCCCCTTGCATAGTTCATAGACAAGTGAAAGTGGATACTCTAAAACTCGCAAGATAAGTGTGAGTGCTATGGATGGCCTTCTCGTAGGGAGACGGGACCGGTTCCATAGTGGTGTATTGAATGGTGAATATGTGGACTCGTGTGCGCCACCTCAAAAGAGTTGCTTGCAGTCGTAGTTCAGGTTAGCCACTGAGTCAAAGCTGGCTTGCTGCAGTTAAACTCCACCCCCTTGTTGATACCGATGCATATGTAGCTAGTTCTGATGTAAGTCTTGCTGAGTACCTTTATACTCACGTTTGCTTAATTTATGTTTTGCAGAGAGAGACTTCAGTCTCTCTAGTAGTTCCGCGTGGACTTCGACGTTAGCTTGATACCTCAGCTACGATCTTGTGCCCTCGGCAGGATCTGGTAGATTGTCAGGCTTCTTAGCCTTTTCCATTTGTAGATGTCTGTACTCAGACATGTTAAGCTTCCGCATGTGCTTGATTTGTATGCTGTGATTGTTGGGTCATGAGACCCATGTTTGTAATATCTCGCTCCTCGGAGCCTAAGGAATAAATACTTGAGTTGTAGAGTTATGTTGTGATGCCATGTTGTATTTACACATATCGAGCATATTGTGTGTATGATTAAAATGCTTGGTATGTGTGGGATCCGACAACCTAGTTGTTTATCCTTGGCAGCCTCTCTTATGGGGAAATGTAGTCTAGTGCTTCCATGAGCCATAGTAGTCCGCTACAGCCCGGTTCACCGGAGTCCTGCTAGCCCAGCACTACTGCTCAAGACACTTGACTAGCCGGCATGTGTTTCACTTTGTTCCTGTGTCTGTCCTTTCGGGGAAATGTCATGCGGTGACATCCGGAGTCCTGCCTAGCCTGCTACAGCCCGGGTTCCCGGAGTCCTGTTAGCCCAGTGCTACAGCCCGGATTCACACGCTGCTGACCGACATGCTCGATGTGATTCATGTATGCCTGTCCCCATAGGTTAGTTCCGCTTTGGGTTCACGACTAGCCATGTCGGCCCGGGTTCTCTGTCATATGGATGCTAGCGACACTATCATATACGTGAGCCAAAAGGCGCAAACGGTCCCGGGCCATGGTAAGGCGACACCCGTGGGAATACCGTGCGTGAGGCCGCAAAGTGCTATGAGGTGTTACCGGCTAGATCGATGTGACTTGGAATCGGGGTCCTGACAAAGAATGCCCAACCCAGCCTAACACATTGGGCGACACAACTTTATCCCAGGGCTTCGGAATGTGCTTGGCTTTAGACCTCAAGAAGAAAAAGGTGCTCCGCTTCATTTTACAATAAGTTGTAGCCATATAAAGTTAATTCTTATAATCCAGCATAATGATTTTTTGCGTCTGACCGATCCAGTCGTCAAACCAAACGTACGCTGGTGGGAGCGCCTGTTCCCGCCTTCCACGGCTGGTTGCGGTGTCATGCACGCATCCCCGCCTTGTCGTACCCTGAAATGCTGGCCAGGCCACCCCCTACCGCCCCCATATCCTATTCCTCTCCGGCGACGGCAGCCCACCCCGCACCAGAACCGGTGAACCCTTGTACTCCCCTTCGCCTCTGGCCACACTACCGCATCTTCCTCGGCTCCTGTTCATTCCTGTCTGAGGCCTCGCCGTCGTCCTCCGCCTTGGTGTGCTCGCAGCGGCGCCGCCATCCGGCCTTGTCAACACGTTGAATCGAGATAGGACTGTAGTTGTGAGTATGATAGTAGGAACCCACCAGGTCCACTCCAGAACACAAGCAAGTGCCTCTTTACTACTCAGATGCACCCCTCGATTTTTTTACTCTGATCCACCCTGGTGATATCTAGGACCCACATCATTGTCAACGTATAGTCAATTAATGACATAATTGCACAAGGAGGGGCTGATACCTGGGATCTAGCAACTCCAGTAGTTTTTTGGTGTTGTTCAGACAGAGCATTTTTTTGAGGATTTTTTTAGACGAAACCGGGTATAAACTGGGTTGTGCGGTGTCTGTGTCCCTTCTAATAACATGATCAGCCCAGTAGTTTTTTCTTTGGGAAAATAGGAAGCCCACCATTTCTTTTAGAAGAATACCCAACCTGGGCCTTTGTTTTCTCCGACTTACACTAGTAGAAAACAGGGCTTTGGTCACGGGGCAGTTTTCACATTAGTCCCGGTTCAGTCAAGAACCGGGACTAACATGAGCATTTATCCCGGTTCGTGCGGCTAAGGCATTAGTCCCGGTTCACCTTGGCCCTTTAGTCCTGGTTCATGCCACGAACCGGGACTAAAGGGTGCGATGCCCATTAGTCCCGGTTGGTGGCACCAACCGGGACTAAAGGTTAGACCTTTAGTACCGGTTGGTGCCACCAACCGGTACTAATGGGTTTTGAGGCATTAGTACCGGTTCATGGCATGAACCGGTACTAAAGGTCCCGTTTTCAAACTCTCCCCCCCCCCGTGGACCGCCTTTTCAGTTTTAGAAAAAACAAAAGAAAATGATGGAAATGTCAAATAAAATAAAATAAAATAAGTTTCCCATGTGATATGTGGTCTACTTGTTGGGAAAATTTACAAATATGAATTTTGACTTTATTTGCAAAATCTCTCTGGAATTTGTAAAATGGGCATAACTTTTGCATACGAACTCGGATTAAAAAAAATTTATATGAAAAATCATCTACTCGAAAAGTTACATCCGAATTTAACGGGGGGAACCCCGTTAAACATTTTCAAAATCCTCAAAAACCTAACAGAAAAAAGTTACGGGGCTTTTAAGATCTAGAGTGGAAAAAATCAAAAAAATTACTAGTCAAATCTGGTCAAACAGTGGTCAAACTGTCGTCAAACAATGGTCAAACTAATTATTCTAGAATATTAGTGTTACTAAATAATTATTTCAGTTATTTTGAATTTTGGTCAAATCTGGTCAAACTATGGTCAAACTAATTATTCAAGAAATATTAGTGTTACTAAATAATTATTGTTTTTGAAACAATAGTTTCAAACTCAAACAGTGAAATGTGTCACTTCATGCTCAAGCAAAATTCATGAAGGTTAATAGGATTGACATCTTACTATTGTCAGGAAAACAACAAGTGCAGACTTGGAAACGAGAGAGAATAGAACCCGGAAGTTAAGCGTGCTCAGGCTGGGGGAGTGGGAGGATGGGTGACCGTTCGGGAAGTTAGATGGTTTGGAATGATGAGGGGTGATTAGAGGATAAATTGAGCAGTGATGAGGGATGGTGATTATACACTAGAGGTTAAAATAATTCAGAAATTTGAAAATCAAAAAAAACTTAAAAAAATTTTCAAAAAAAAATTCATAAAATTTCCTTTAGTCCCAGTTGGTGTTACCAACCGATACTAAAGGCGGAGCTCCACGTCGCCGCACCCTTTAGTCCCGGTTCGTGTAAGAACCGGGACTAAAGGGGAGAGGCATTAGTACCGACCCTTTAGTCCCGGTTCGAAAACCGGGACTAAAGGGGCCTTACCAACCGGGACAAAAGCCCCTTTTTCTACTAGTGTTACTAGGCTGCAAATCTTTCAAAGCGAGGAGGGATGCATTTGGCCTGACCAGAATATGGGCAGTAAATATTAAAAGTAATATGAAATTGGGCTGCAAATTCCAACAAAAAATAGCAAATGGGCAATTAGTTTTTGTTAATGTTATTCACTGAGATTTTATATTTCATTGGATTTTAACATAATATTAATTTATTTTTATATTAGTTTTAATATGACTCCTAATTACGAGATTAAAATATTTTGTTCCCCAGCAAAAATATGCGAAATTTTCAAATTTTTAATCCTGGTCCTAACCAGAAAATGGGCAGCAATTCTAAAAATGAAAAATAAGCTACAATAAATTCCATATAAATTAGCAAATGGGTTGTAAATTATAAAAATAATAGCAAATGGGTTGTACACGCCACAGTTTTCGAGGCTGATTTTTTTGCGCAAGGCTTTGTCTAGTAATAGTCGACACACGATTCTAGCAATAATGACTATTGGATGTCTATCCAACGGCCATCGTGTTTCTTCAATCTCTAATCTTCCTGCTCCAGCTAGCTAAACTAGCGCCAGCGGCACTGCCTGCTCCCTCCTTCCATGGCCGCTGTGATGTCGCATAGGATTCACGGGCTCACCCTACTCCCTCAGCTAGCCAGGCCATCCCGCTACCCACCCGCACCTCCTGTTATTCTCCGGCGACGGTAGCCTGACGCCAAAGCCGAACCAGTCAATCGT
>NC_053022.1:583668985-583724259 GCF_003073215.2 Triticum urartu
AGGCCCTGCTTCATCGTCATCACAATCATCTTCAACCTCGGGCACCCGAGCCCCTCGCCGTCGAATGGCACCGTCAAGGACGTCCCCGAGCCCACTGACCTACTGCGCCGCCTCCTTGTGAGCTCCTGCTCCCAACCTGTTCGGATATTACTACTGGAGGTAAACCGGCCTTATGTAGCCGGGTTGACTCTTTGAAGATTAGAAGCCCATGAATATATAAAGATGATGGCACTTTACGGAGGGCCCAAAGGCGGGTTACAGTCTGTAAATGTAAACCGGCCTAGTCATATAACTTTTATAGTAAGATAGAAAGAGAGAGGCCGAATCGGATACGTTTATAAACCGGTTTCGGGACTCTGTAGCCCGGCGGGCGTTAACCTATGTATATAAAGGGATGACCCGGGCGGGGTTTAGGGACAACAACAACTCGAGAGCCAGACAAAGCGGATTCGCTCCCTAGCCTTCGAGACCCTAGCAATACCAATCACAACTAGACGTAGGCTTTTACCTTCATCGAAGGGGCCGAACTAGTATAAACTCCCGTGTCCCCTTATCCGGTTTAACCCCTTTAAGCTAACCCGTTGCGATGGCTCCACGACTAAGTCCTTTCACGAGGACATCTGTCGTGACAAACCCACAACAGTTGGCACCCACCGTGGGGCTATCGCATGATGGTTTTGAGTTCTTGAAGGGCAGCTTCGATGGACTCAAGGGATACACTGTAGGCCGGATGACGAAGAGTCGCCACGGCAAGCTCTACATCGACAACACAGGATGGGGTCCCGAGGCCGATTCAATCGAATACGGGTACCGGGTCCCCTTTGGTGGGATTCACGTCTTCATCGGCAAGATCGGCGAACCGGCCCCCGAGTCGGACATCTGCACCGAAATAAACGAAATGGCTTGGTGTGCAAGTTCTTCGCCAGTTCAGCCTGAGGCAAGGCATGTTTTCATAGGTGTCGTCCATGGATCAGGGTACGAGGACAGACCGGTGTCCGATGGAGAAACCGTAGTCTGCTCTGATGACGAGTCTTCTGGAGAAACTGAATCGCTGTACCAGTTGCAGGACGGCCGAATTGAGGGAGGATCCGAGAGCAACAGTATTCCGAATTCCCCCGGTCTGCCAAACCGGGCGGCCATCTTCATGGCCGGCACACAATCGGCGCCTCATTCATCTACCACCGCAGCAATGCTCTCTGGTTCAACGACGGCCACACCAGCAGGGGAAGGAAGCTCGGCGCCACCTCCGGCCCAAGTCTTGTCTGATTTGTTCGACGCTCTGGCAACATTGATGTCCGCGGAGGTAGACGCAGGAGCCAGGGATCAGCACGATGCGGAGATTGCAAAAGTGAAAGATCAGATAGCACAGGCTAAAGCGGACCTGGCAGCAGAGAACGCCAGGATGGCTACGGAGCGGGCCGAGTTGGAAGCACAGGCTTACCGGATTAGACTGGATCAGAATGCTTCAGAGGAATTCATGGGAAGAAGGTACCCATCATGTCTCCCGTCGGTTTATGAGCCGCAGAATCTTTTCAACACGCCAGGTGCAGGAGCTGGTAACCAACCCATGCTAAACCGGGTGGGGGCGCCGGGAGCAGGATCGCCGGTTCAGCCGCGCACGACGGACCTGCCTCGCCAGAACAACGTTGTACCATCAACGCCGCCCGGGCATTATTCCAACCCGTTGGACAACATTGTGGTTGCCGCTTCACGCCTGGCGGCCCTCCCAACCGATGGCGAGTCACCAGTTGCAGTGGAAGCACGTCGGGCCAGGGATCTCCTTCAGACAGCACTAAATCAACAGCAAGCATATTCACACAGCCATGAGAGGATTCATTCCACTCCCCGTCCAAGCTGGAGTTATAGCAGACACGTGGAAGACGAACCGGCCATGTCCAGTAGTGCACGCCGCCAAAATTCGCCACTAGGGAACAACCCGGCTGGGGGAGGTGCTAATGCGCAAGATGTTGTGGACCATGGCCACGCACGTCGAGAGGCCGAGTTGACAGCTCAACACGAAGCACGATAGTGTACTCCGGTTCACCCCACCGCCTCCGTGGAGCCAGGGGCGATGTTTAGTTCCTTAGGGGTACCGTGTTTAACTCCTGCTTTGCGTAATGTGCGACTACCCAAGGATTTCAAGGGACCTCGTAAGGTACGAAATTATACCACCGATTTGCAGCCAGAGGCGTGGGTGGAGAGCTATGAGATGGCAATGGAGATGTTAGATGTGGATAAGGCGGTGTGTGCTAAATATTTCACCATGATGTTGGAAGGAACAGCTCGCACTTGGTTGAAGAGCTTGCCGACCAACTTTATTGGATCATGGGCCGAATTGAAGCACCGGTTTATCCAGAACTTCAAGGATACGTGTAAGCAGCCAATGTCAATTGTAGATCTGGCCGCATGTGTCCAAGAGGAAGGGGAGTCCACGACCCATTGGGTCAAACGGTTCTCGGCGATTTTGCATTCATCAGATCGTATCAATGCAGACACCACAGTGTTAACATTAGAGGGCAATTGCCGTTTCAAACCGTTGAAACAGAAGTTGGGAAGGCTCGAACGTCACTGCAACGACATGTCAACACTCATGGCCGCTATGGTTAAATATGCCGATTCAGATAATACCAAGGATCCGGATTCAGAGGAGGACAAACCGGAGAAGGGTAAGAAGACCGGCAACGCCAAAGGCCAACAACACAATCCGGCAGGCCATGGAAACTCTGGTAAGTGCAAGGCCGATGACTTTGTCTCAAATACGAACGCGCAGGAGAATGGCCAGCGCCGTAAAGGCAAGCAGCCCCAGAGGGGTGGAGGTCCAGGCAACAATTTGGAGCGTTTGTTAAATCAGCCCTGTCCAAAGCATGGATCGAAGGAGAAATCGGCATCACATCTCTAGAAAGATTGTTATATCATGCGCGATTTCAAGAATTCCAATATGTTCCAATATGAAAACGGCCCGCCCGGCCGTTCAGGAGGAGGTTTCCACGGGCCGGGTTACGGAGGCAGTGATTCCGGTTCAGGGTTTCCAGGCAATCAAACTGGACACGTCAATCAAGCACACCAAGGCAACCCTGGAGGTTACAACTATCAGGGGAGTCAGCAGCAGCAGTCGGGTTATCAGAGCAATCCCAAACAGCTGAACAGCGGGCAATATCATGTCTTCACTACTAGTTTGTGCAAACGTGATCAGAAGCTTCACAAAAGGGCAGTCAACTCTGTTGAGCTGGTAGTACGTACCTCAGTATTTACACTGGTCGGAGCAACCTATTTTGTGGAGCAGAGAGGATCACCCGCCCCGGCTTTATAATCCAGGTCATTTGGCCTTGGTGGTAGCCCCTCAAGTTGGGGGATACAAGTTCACTAAAGTGCTCATGGATGGGGGAAGTAGTATCAATATTTTGTATTATGATACATTCCGTCGTATGGGGTTGACAGATAAGGATCTTAAACCGTCAAATACGGTATTTCATGGTGTGGTGCCTGGTAAGTCTGCATATCCCGTTGGTAAGATAGCTTTGGAGGTAGCTTTTGGAGATGACTACGATTCAAGGTCAGAAACATTGACATTTGAGGTGGTGAAGATCAAAAGTCCGTACCACACCTTGTTTGGGAGGCCGGTTTATGCTAAGTTTATGGCAAGGCCATGTTATGCTTACCTACAGCTTAAAATGCCAGGTCATAAGGGGACTATCATAGTACATGGAAGTAGAAAGATTGCTTTGGATTGTCAAGAAGGCGATGCGGCTTATGCTGAGTCGGTTTGTGCCACGGAGGAGTTAAAATTCTATAAGGAGCAAGTTGATCTGGCAGACATGACCTCCTTAAAAAAGCCAACTACGGAACATGATCTAGCATTGAAGTTCAAATCAGCTATAGACACTAAGATGACTGACTTTGTCCCTGGCGATTCATCCAAATAGTTCAGCATCAGCGCTAACCTGGATCCCAAATAGGAAAGCACGCTCATCGAGTTCATCCATGAGAATCGAGACATCTTTGCATGGAAACCTTCTGACATGCCAGGTGTACCGAGAGAACTCGCTGAGCACACACTCAACATTGATCCTAAATTCAAACCAGTCCGACAGTTCCTCCGCCGTTTAAATGAGGAAAGACGCAAGGCTATGTGAAGAGGTCGCCTGTTTGTTGGCTGCTGGGTTTATTGTTGAGGTTTTTCGTCCAGAGTGGTTAGCCAATCCGGTGCTGGTTCTTAAGAAAAACGGCACTTGGCGCATGTGTGTGGACTACACAGATTTAAGCAAGGCTTGCCCTGCAGACCCCTTTGCTCTCCCTCACATTGATCAGATAATTGATGCTACGACGGGTTGTGACCGTTTGTGTTTTTTGGATCCTTACTCTGGTTATCATCAGATCAAAATGGCAGTTAAGGACCAGGAGAAGACAGCCTTTATTACTCCCTTTGGAGCCTTCTGCTATGTTTCCATGCCCTTTGGACTCAAGAGTGCCCAGGCAACTTACCAGCGATGTGTTCAGAATTGCCTTCATAAGCAAATTGGGCATAATGTTCATGCGTATGTAGATGATATTGTGGTCAAATCTAGAAAGGAGGAGACTTTGATAGATGATCTACAGGAAACCTTTGATAATCTCCGGGTTTACAAGATGATGCTCAATCTGGAGAAGTGTGTTTTCGGTGTCCCGACAGGCAAGCTCTTAGGTTTTCTGGTTGTAAACAGAGGCATTGATGCTAATCTGGAAAAGATTGCAGCAATTACGTCCTTGGCTAAACCGGCGTGTATTAACGATGTGCAACGTCTGGCCGGCCGGATTTCAGCCTTGAGCCGGTTCATCAGCCGCCTTGGAGAGAAGGCCATCCCCTTATATCAGATGCTCAAGAAAACGGATAAATTTGTCTGGAGTGAGGCAGCTGATAAGGCGTTTGAAGATCTGAAGAGGAAGCTCGTGGAACCGCCTGTGCTGGCAGCACCGATCGATAAAGAGCCATTATTATTATATGTGGCTGATAATGCCCGGGCTGTCAGTGTAGCCATTGTGGTAGAGCGCAAGGAGACTGGCAAAGAGTATCCGGTTCAACGGCCGGTTTATTATATCAGTGAGGTGCTCATTGAGTCAAAGTAGAGGTATCCGCATTGGCAGAAACTGGTGTATGGGGTGTTTATGGCAAGTCGGAAGCTCAAACACTATTTTCAGGGCCATCCTATCACAGTGGTCAGTTCAGCTCCTTGGGCGACATCATTCAAAACAGAGAGGCAACAGGCCGGATTGCCAAGTGGGCCATTGAGCTCGGACCCCACGGGCTCAAATATATACCCCGCATGGCGATCAAGTCCCAGGCACTCGTAGATTTCATCAACGATTGGACTGAGTTACAGGCACCTGAGGAGAAACCAGAAAATACATATTGGACTATTCATTTTGATGGGTCCAGACAGTTAGAGGGTTCGGGGGCTGGAGTCGTATTAACTTCCCCACGAGGTGAGAAGTTTTGTTATGTCCTCCGTTTAATGTTCCCTTGTACTAACAATGCATCTGAATATGAGGCTTTACTCCACGGTCTTCGGATGGAAAAAGAGATGAATTTGAGCCAGGTTAAGTGCTTCGGCGATTCAGATCTAGTGGCTCAGCAAGTGTCTGGCACTTGGGATTCTAAGGACCCACTCATGGCTGCATATCGGTGAGAGGTGGACGCAGTGGCTGGTCACTTTAAAGGTTATCAGGTGGACCATATAGACCGGCGGACGCTTTAAGTCGTCTTGGTTCCCAACGTAAACCGGTTCCGCCCAATGTCTTTCTTGATGTATTGCACAATCCGTCAGTCAAAATACCAACCGAAGAAGATTTGGCTATTCCTGATACGAAGGCTCATTTGGTGGCAGCTCTGCATGCCATACCGGATTGGACGATCCCATATCTGGATTACATGAACCGGGGCGAGTTACCAGCTGAGGAAACATTGGCTCGATAGATAATCCGACGTTCCAAGTCCATGACCATACTCAATGGGGAGTTACATCGTTACAGTGTTTCAGGAGCAATTCAGCGATGTGTTTCTCCTCAAGAAGGTTGTGATATTTTGCGAGAAATTCATGAAGGGGATTGCGGTCACCATGCCGGTTCAAAGTCATTGGTTGCTAAAGCTTTTCGCCACGGTTCTTACTGGTTGACGGCGCATGCTGATGTGGAGGATTTAGTCAAAAGATGTGATGGATGTCAAAAGTTTGCCCGCCGTGCGCACGTTCCAGCTCAAGAGTTACGGATGATTCCAATTACGTGGCCGTTTGCAACTTGGGGGCTGGATATGGTTGGACCCTTCAAGCGCTCCAAGGACAAGAAGACCCATCTGTTAGTAGCAGTTGATAAATTCACTAAATGGGTAGAGGCAGAGCCAATCAACAAGTGTGATGCAGCCACGGCGGTTCAATTCATCAAAAAGGTGATATTCCGGTTTGGCTTTCCACATAGCATTATAACAGACATTGGCACTAACTTGTCAAAAGGAGAGATGGAACAATTCTGTCAACTTGAGCACATCCAGCTTGATCTAGCATCAGTGGCTCACCCCCAATCTAATGGTCAAGCGGAAAGGGCAAATCAAGAAATTCTACGGGGTATCAAACCAAGGCTTATGGTTCCCTTAAAGCGGACGCCGGGTTGTTGGGTCGAGGAGCTACCTTCTGTGTTATGGAGCATCAACACCACACCTAATAGGTCTATGGGTTACACGCCTTTCTTCATGGTTTATGGAGCGGAGGCGGTTCTTCCTAGTGACATCCATCACGATTCGCCCCGTGTGGCAGCTTATGTTGAAGCTGATAATGAGAAGGCACGTCAGGATTCTCTGGACCTGTTGGATGAAGAGCGGGATCTTGCAGCAGCACGTTCGGCGATTTATCAACAAGATCTTTGACGTTATCACAGCCGCCGGGTTGAAACTAGAACCTTTCAAGAAGGTGATTTGGTGCTCCGGCTCATCCAGGATCAGACTGATATGCACAAGTTATCCCCCCCCCCTTGGGAAGGACCCTTTGTGGTCAGCAAAAATCCGCACAACGGATCCTACTACCTCATTGATGTTCAAGAGCATGAAGACTCATGTCAATCGGAGGAGGAGACAAAGCGGCCATGGAACATAGCTCTCCTTCGTCCTTACTATACTTGAAGCCATAGGCTCTTCACCTGTACATATTTATGACAGTGTATATACCATATAATAAACCGGAGCCTCCGTTATAAGTGGGGTATCTGTTCTTTCTTATATCATGTGTGTGCTTTTCCAAGTTAACGGTCAAAGCGGAGTCTTTGTTAAACCGGCTTTAGCAGCTGCATAAAGATAAGGAAAATCACTAGGGGGCTTGGTCATGTTTGTACCACAGCTACACCTCTTGATAGGCATTTCAGCCACACAAGGAAAAATTTGTGGAGCCAAAGAGAGTATTGTACACAGTACAAACTCAAACATAGGCACACGCTGAGCACCGCTCACAAAGTCACTTGGGGGCTCTTTTTTGCAAAGCAACAAAGAGTTTGAAAGGACCCTCGTAATTGTCTATCAAGCCACGGCTTGGAAGCCTAGTGTATTCACCTAAAACCCCGGGTTAACCTGCCTTCATCAAGTAAGCCACTCCTATCCAGGTAATCCTGGCATGACCCATCGAACGTTTGACAAGTCAATCTTTACAGACCCTGAACTTGTCATAGTTAAAATGATGATAGGTTAATTGGAGGCCCATCTTAAAAGGCTTTGTTAAATGGTTTAACTCAGAGGCCTGGCAGCCCATGAAAAGCCTGGATTTGGAGCCTAGCAGCTCGTAAAAAGCCTCGCATATTTTCCTATTTGAATTTTGTTTGTTGACAATCATAAGTATTTTTTGGTAAATCAGCGTCCTTGACCCGGCTTGCTTTCCAACCACCAGTTGTTGGCACATGATCAATTATAAACCGATGGTCATTGACCCGGTCTGGTTTGACTAAATCACCAGTGTTATGAAGAAAATCCGGTAGTTATACCGGTCCGATTTAATAGATGGACCAGCATTATGAAGATGAAATTATCAAACGTATCGGGTTGGTGTTAAACACCTTTGCTGTATACACGTTTGGTCAATCAATGAGGTATGTTCTGTACATTATTTTTTGTACAAACACTTGATTACTCAGCTCAAGTACTATATACTTATTGGATATTATGACATGTTTAGCAATAAACCGCTAGACACTTTTTAAGTTTTTTTGGACCCAGGAAGGCAAGTCATCATAGGCTATGCATAAAATATATCCTGAAGGGCGGCACAGATTGTCACAAAGTGTTATCAAACATGCTCGATGGCATGGCAGATAAACAAAGTTTCAGCTATCCTATTACATGAAGCTTCAAAGTGGCTCAAAGAGTGCCATTGTTTTTGAAAGTAGCCATGTAAACCGGCGACCGGATCAGGACTCTTCATCACGATGGTTTGACAGTTGCGAATCAGTTGGTGTAGGCACTTCTTCATCCCTCCCCAGCCACTAGAAATAAGCCGTTGACCAATCGATTCCGGTTAAAGCTTGGAACGCTGCTTCCTCATGGATAAGATCAGAAGGGTTAATATCAGGGGCATGAGTGTGCTTACGAATCGGAGGCACAAGTTCTTCGACTTCAAGGATCTCGGCCGGCTGTCTTCTCCCTTCTGCATCATAAAACGGTTGAAAATGGGACAAATTGGTGTCCTCAGCCAATTTGCTGGCCGCTGGCCGCATCTGTTTGGTCAGCCGCCAAAGATCATCATTGTCAAAGTTTGAACCGTCTTCTTTAATGCATGGATATCCTTTAATGATATCCTCTGCTTCAAGGTCTAGAATCCAGGCCTTGGCTCGAATAAGGGCGGTTAATGCTCCTGCTCTCGCAGCGGCTCTTTTCAACTCAACAATACGCGCCGGTAACATGCTCAGCTTCTCAAGGGTCTCTTTAATCAACGTTGGCGCTAGTTTGTTATAAGCCGCTTTACTAATGGCTTGCTGAGATCCAGAGTATAGCTGCTCAACCAATGTATATGCCGCTTTGAGCTTCATCTGCATATCTGCACCAAGATGGGTGATCCGAGTTCCTGCCAAAGATTTTAACAACATTTTGGTCAGTTTTAAGATTCACTGACAGGTGCAACATACATAAGCAGATACTTACCAAAGATAGCAAAGGTCATAGCATTAATTTGGCGCTTCAAACCGGCTAGTTCTTCAACCACCGGTTTCAGGGCTTCCTCAGCATCTATAGCTCTTTTGGTCAAACCTGCTTTTTCGGTTTCCCATTCAGCACGATCTTGATTAAAGGATTCTTTCAATTTTTCCATTCCGGCCAGGGCCTGCGTTAGCTCCTCTTTAGCTTTTGCAGCTTCGGCTTGTTGAGACTTCACATTTTCTTGCAAGTCAGAGTTTTGGGCATCTTTGCTTCTCAGTTCAGCCTGCAACATTGAAGGTATATTCAACAAAACAACATATTTATGCACTAAGTATAAAGCATATAACAAGTTATCCACTTCATACTTGGGGGCTAATGCCTATTTGCTCTCAAATACTACCCTGTATGCATGTCTCCAGAACAATGCAAGCATTATCCTTAACACTTGGAGGCTAATGTACGTTTGTTCTAAACTGGCGGTGTGGATTAAAAACCGGATTAACTTGCCAAGTTAAATAGGCCTTTGGGGGCTATCCAGTAGAACGTTATCTAATTTTTCAAACGTGAGTCTTATCTATGATTGAGGACACGCCTTGGCAAGGATCAATGATGGGATGCTTAAAGTGTTACAAAGACCCGGTTTATGATTGACAATCATAAAATGGCTCTTGGCGGCTACATGGAATAGTATTTCAGCTATAAATCAATGTGCAAGGGAGAAGCATTTACCTCATATCGTTCTTTCATCAAATTCACCAAACCGGCTTCATAATCCCGGTTTGAGTGCAGACGGTTCAAGAAGCCGGAATGAAGCTCATCAGTGTTAAGATGAGCATAGTTTGATAAGTCGCTGCTCCATGTACCTTTATCCCTGGCAATTTGCTCTTCTTTGGCACTATGCTGAGCCAAAATGACGGGATGACCAGGAGAGCTGTGGCCTGCTCCAGTAATAATAACGTCGTCACCTTGGCCTTCAGGATTTTTGGTGGATGATAATGGAATTTCAGTGTCTTTCATTGGATTAGCCCGGTTTGGTTCTGCCGGTTCAGTATCAGGGGCGGCAGGCTCAGCATCTGTTGGTTCGTCAGTATGTTGGCCGTCAAGGGGCGGATCATCAAAAGTTGTTTCAGGATGGAGGCCTTCCGGTTCACCAGTCTGCTCCGGTTCACCTCTGGGTTCTTCTTCTTCGGCAAAAGGGTCTTCTGGCGGATTGTTCACCCGAGCTTTCTTGCTGGGTCTGGCTTTGGCCCTGCAAACAGAATAAAAAAGGATTAATATCCTGTTCAAAAGATGTAGGGCGCATTGAATGGAATGGTTTTTCATCACTCACCCGGCCACAGTTTTCAAAGGGGGGAGTTGAGTTCTTGTTGATTCACCAGAAGAGGAAGGAGGTGTCACCTGATAATTTGAATCGGACGGATTAAGAGGCTGTCTGAAATAACCTGCCTTGGGGTAAGAATGGTCAGAAGTAGGAGAGACCTCAGACCGGCGCTTCCGAATCGGACTATCGGGTAAACCGGTAGAGGTGACCTGTTGGCCACTGTGCCGGGTTATCCGACGAGCTTCATGTTGTTGAGTCTTCAAAATAAATGTTGGATCCAAGTGAGTAAGAGGATGAGAAAAGCTTACTTTTCGGATTGTTTGGTGAGTTTTTTGTGTTGGCACAGAGTCTGAACCGGAGGAAAGGGTAATTACCTCTACGTCCTCAGCCTGACTAGCTTCTGCCTGCTCCTAAGGAAGATCATTGTTAACAAGATGCATAAAAAGAGAGCCAAGTGAGTCAAGTTCTACCTCAACTTCTGGGTCATCAGTATCATCATCAAGTTCCAAAGTAATCCGGTCAGCCATTTTCCGCTTTGACGTCCGTTTTACGGCTTTGGTCTTCGGGCGGGTTGGTTTGACCACTTTATCTCCAGTTGGCTTTGCCGCTTTCTCTATGGATTTCCGTTTCCAGAAAGGGTCATCACCCTATACATATAAAGAAGAAGGGTTACAGCTTGTATAAGTCAAAGATATTAGAGATGAAGAGGAAGTGTAATGCTTACAGCAGGCGGTTTGTTCTTGGTGTAGAAGGGATTCAGACCGGTTTGACTACAGACCAGTTCCGATTCATTCAGAATTTTCTTTACCCCTTCAGTAACTTCTTCCTCAGATAATTGGATGTTGCAGTGGCGTTGAGGATCGTCAACTTCATCGGTATATTCGCACATTAAACCAGGATGCCAGCTTAGCGGCAAGATACTCCAGGATATCCAACAGCGCACAAAATCCACACATGTTAAACCGTTTGCCATAAAGGCCTAGAGCTTGGCGATTTGAGGAGCGTATTTTGCCCTTTCTGAAGAGCTCGGGCGTTGTGGCATTGGGTGAGTATTGGATAATCTATGATCACGGAAGCCAGGGAGGGGATTTTCATCCTCAGGTGAAGTATCTCTGCAATAGAGCCATGTTTGGTTCCATTCCTTTGGGTGGCTATGATGTTTGGCATGAGGAAATTCCACTTCTTTCCGCTTTTGAATCGAGACACCACCAAGTTCTGTGTTCGGGCCATTCACAAACTCCGTGCGCCGGTTTAAGTGAAAGAAATCCCGGAACAGTTCTGCAGTTGGTTCTTCTTGTAAATAGACTTCACAAAAGACTTGGAAATTGCATAAGTTGGAGACTAAGTTGGGACCAATATCTTGTGGATGCAGTTGGAAGCTGGCAAGCACATCTCGATAAAATTTTGACCCTGGCGGTTTGAAACCACAGCCTATTTGGTCAACAAAGATTACCACTTCGCCTTGTCTTGGGGTTGGAGGATTCTCAGTTCCTGGAACTCGCCATTTGATCTCAGTTTTCTTAGGCAGAGAGCCGATGCTAACCATCTCATTCAATTGAGCCTCAGTAACCCGGGAACGAGCCTAGTTGCAGGCAGTGAATTGTTTGGCCATTGCAAAGCGAACAAACTGAAAATGAAAGGCCGGTTTATAAATTATGCATGATTATACACAAGAGACAAGGGAGTAAGAAACATACTGATATGATAAATGGTACAACCCGGAGACTAGTATAATGAGAAAGAAAGGTAATGCTAGCGCAGGATTGATCAGACATTGTTAAACTGGACCATAATTATGGAGGTAACATGCTCTTCCGGTTTATCAGAGGGCTATTGGCACAGACTATTTATACAATGATAAACCGCTTATATTGGTGCGAAGAGAAACGGATCACACAGGAACATAGAAACAGATCTCACAGTGATGTATAAAACTTTTGGATCTAAAGATAAGACAGGAAAGCAAAAATAATTGGATCTTGAAGGGGTGCAGAACTGAAGCAATTTTTGACAGATTTGATCAGTTCTTTGTGCATAAGGATTTGTGATGACCATGGTAGGTAAGCTACGGCAAGAGATGCATCAAGCATGAAGTGTCCATCTATTAAAGGAAGAACAGGGAAGAATAGCACTGATGAACTTCGGAAGAACTGCGAAGAATGTCGAAACCCTAGAACAGATCTATGGTGGAAAAAGCAGAGAACTTACCGGAGCTGGTGAGGAAGTGGAAGGGCGCCGTAGTTTTCTGGCGCGTTCAGGGCGATGCAGCGGCCAAGGTCGGAGCAGAGATGACGGTCGACGGTGGCGGCGGAGTTCCAGAGGCTGAGCGGCGCGAGGAAGACGACGCAAAGAGGCACGGGGGGAAAACAGTGAAAATGACCCCTCGGTCCTATTTATAAGGCGAAGTGAAAAAATGGCAAGTACGGGAATTGAGGAGCCCAAAAAATGGATAAGTTAATAAAGGTGTCGCCTCGATGACTGGATATATATTAAATGAAAGAAATATCCAACATCAACGGATGGATGACGTCCGGACGGTTTATTGTAATTTTGAAGTATGACGTCACGGCGGGTTACAGTCTATAAATGTAAACCGGCCTAGTCATGTAACTTGTATAGTAAGATAGAAAGAGAGAGGCCGAACCGGATACGTTTATAAACCGGTTTCGGGACTCTCTAGCCCGGCGGGCGTCAACCTATGTATATAAAGGGACGACCCGGCCATGGTTTAGGGACAACAACAACTCGAGAGCCAGACAAAGCGGATTCGCTCCCTGGCCTTCGAGACCGTAGCAATACCGATCACAACTAGACGTAGGCTTTTACCTTCATCGAAGGGGCCGAACTAGTATAAACTCCCGTGTCCCCCTGTCCGGTTTAACCCCTTTAAGCTAACCCGTTGCGATGGCTCCACGACTAAGTCCTTTCACGAGGACATCTGCCGTGACAAACCCACGACACAACCCCTCTCTCCCCGCCGTCGAATCCCTCCTCTAGCCCCCCTGGCCACCGCGGCCGAAGCTCGCTGCCGTCGTTGCAGGTCACCGAACTCGCGTCCGAGCACAAACACAAGCTCGCGGATCTCCCAGGAGCCCGCCCGGCCTATCAGCTCGCTCGCTCGCCCAGCGTAGCCCCGCGCCCGTGCTGGCCCGAACTCCGGCCACCACTGCGAGCTTGCCTCCGGTGAGCTCGGGCCACCTCAGCCCCTGCCGTTTGCACAGATGGATGCGGGCGAGTCCCAGCTCCGCGTAGATGCCCTCCGCCGGCCATTTGGTCGCCGGAGGAGGAATCCCAAGCCCCTCTGCCGTCTCTAGCCTTGCCGGCGACGAGCGCCGGGTCAACTCCGGCGAGTTTGATCCGGGTTGACCCTGGTTGACTTCCTCCTGAGTCACTAACAGGTGGGCCCAGGCCCCTAATTAACCTGGGTTTAGGATTAGTTTAGTGTTAACTAACTTTGTTAATTATCCTAGACAGTGACACGTGGGACCCACTGGTCAGATTTGACCAGAAACAGTCATGTTGACTTGCTGACGTCACACCGATGTCATGCTGACGTAGTAAATGATTTTCTGGTTTTTCTTATTCAGAAATGATTTAGAAATTCTAGAAAATAGTTAAAACTTCTAAAAATCATAAAAAATCAACCGTAACTCCAAATGAAATAATTTATATATGAACAATTATCAGAAAAATTCAATCTATCCATTTATGCTACTTTCATGCATGTTAAACCAACTTATACCCCCTGTATAAGTGAAAACATGATAATGGCATTTTAAATACCCCTTATGGAGTTTGCATATGAACCCTTGGTTCTCAATCTATCCATTTATGCTACTTTCATGCATGTTCAACCAAACTTATACCCCCTATATAAGTGAAAACATGATAATGGCATTTTAAATACCCCTTATGGAGTTTGCATATGAACCCTTGGTTCATATGGACTTCATTTAAATTGTTCCTAGATGCATTAGTACAAATCCCAGCATATTGACATGTCATGATCATGCATCATATCGTGCATTGCATTGATTAATTGTTTCTATGTTGCCAGTGATTGTCCCCCCTCCCCCCCGATAGACGTGGTTCCGACGATGTGATCGATGACACCGATGAAGAACTATATTATCTTCAGAAGTGCCAGGCAAGCAAAACCCCCTTGTTCATTCCGATACAAACCCATTCTCTCTCTCCTACTCTCTTTTACTGCATTAGGACAACAACGTTTCAACTGTTACATGCTGCGGTAGCTGAACCCCTTTCCTCTGCATGACCTATCATTGCCACAGTAAATAGATGAAACCCACTAGCATGAGTAGGAGTTGTTTGAGCCTTGATGTGCGTACTCATTCATGTTTGTCTGTCATGCCTGCTATTGCATAGAGTTGATTTAGGTCTGATTCATCAGGGATGAATTGGAATGTGGTGAACATGTCCTACTGTTGAGAGCTAAGTGTGTGAACACGATTTGGTAAAGGTAGCGGTGAGAGGCCATGTAGGAGTACATGGTGGGTTGTCTCATTGCAGCCATCCTTAGGAACTGAGTTCTGTGTCTGTGATCCATGAACAGTTACTACCACACATTGGGTTCCGGTAACTCGACCCCTCTCGGCTTATTAATCAACTTGATCTCTGTCCAGGAGTTGCAACTAGTTTCTAGTGTTTGTAGGTAGTGTTAGTAGTCTACCAAGTGGCACCCGGTACAGGTGGGCTTGGGACAGACTAGGCACAGTGGCACGGTGTACCAAGTGGCACCCGGATGGTGGGCTTGGGAACCCTGCACACATCGTTTGGGGCCGTGAGAGACATCTCGGCCGGATCTCCTTGCGGATGGAACCCGAATAGGTGATAAACACGGACTAGAGACTTGTTGGGTAGTCAGGTCATGGCCGACTCCCTCGCCCGGCTTCCGCTTGAAGGTTGCCGAGGTACATGACGTGTACAGGGCGATAAGTGGCGAGAGCATGTGTGAAGAAGCACACCCCTGCAGTGTTATCATTATCTATTCGAATAGACGGATTCCTCGGATATGGAAACTTGGACCCCTTGCATAGTTCATAGACAAATGAAAGTGGATACTCTAAAATGCGCAAGATAAGCATGAGTGCTATGGATGGCGTTCTCGTATGGAGACGGGAGCGGATCCATAGTGGAGTATTGATATGGTGAATATGTGGACTCGTGTGCGCCACCTCAAAAGAGTTACTTGCAGTCGTAGTTCAGGTTAGCCACTGAGTCAAAGCTGGCTTGCTGCAGTTAAACTCCACCACCCCCTTTATTGATACCGATGAATATGTAGATAGTTCTGATGTAAGTCTTGCTGTGTACATTTGTACTCACGTTTGCCTATTTTATGTTTTGCAGAGAGACGTCAGTCTCGCTAGTAGTTCCGTGTGGACTTCGACGTTTAGCTTGTTACCTCAGCTACGGTCTTGTGCCCTCGGCAGGATCTGGTAGATAGTCAGGCTTCTTAGCCTTTTTCATTTATAGATGTCTGTACTCAGACATGTTAAGCTTCCGCATGTGCTTGTTGCTTGTATGCTCTGAATGTTGGGTCATGAGACCCATGTTTTTAATATCTCGCTCCTTGGAGCCTAATGAATAAATACTTGAGTCGTAGAGTTATGTTGTGATGCCATGTTGTATTTACACATATCGAGCATATTGTGTGTATGATTGAAATGCTTGGTATGTGTGGGATCCGACAACCTAGTTTTTTATCCTTGGTAGCCTCTCTTATGGGGAAATGTAGTCTTGTGATTCCATGAGCCATAGTAGTCCGCTACATCCCGGTTCACCGGAGTCCTGCTAGCCCAGCACTACTGCTCCGGAACACTTGACTGGCCGGCATGTGATTCACTTCGTTCCTGTGTCTGTCCCTTCGGGGAAATGTCACGCGGTGACATCCGGAGTCCTGCCTAGCCTGCTATAGCCCGGTTCACCGGAGTCCTGTTAGCCCAGTGCTACAGCCCAGATTCGCACGCTGCTGACCAACATGCTCGATGTTGATTCATGTATGCCTATCCCCGTAAGTTAGTGCTACTTTGGGTTCACGACTAGTCATGTCGGCCCGGGTTCCCTGTCATATGGATGCTAGCGACACTATCATATATGTGAGCGAAAAGGCGAAACGGTCCCAGGCGATGGTAAGGAGACACCCGTGGGAATACCGTGCGTGAGGCCGCAAAGTGATATGAGGTGTTACAGGCTAGATCGGTGTGACTTAGAATCGGGGTCGTGACAGCTTTGGTATTAGAGCCTGACTGCCTGTAGGATTACCAAGCCAAACTGGTCGAAGTCGTGTCTAGAAATGCTTTAGTTATATAAGGGAATTAATTGTGGATGGGGACGTAAGGCTCTTTTTACTCCTTATCCTCATGACCTTCTGATCCGAGTCATCTTGTCTTTTCTACGGGGTTAAGAACTAGGCTTCTCTTCTATCTCTCAGGATGACGTGTTACTAAACTGTAGTTGCCTAGGATTTTTGAGTTCAAGCCTCAGTTCAGTTCCTACTACTTCCATATGTTCATAGCTGGCCTCAGAACCATGATATTGTGATGTTGAGTGGTCATGCCACCATTTTTGCAGGATGTCTCAAATCATTTTGAGCATTTACAGCCGTTATGCTGTCCGAGTCATCCCAGGTTTCTAAATAGTCTGATGCACTTGCAAATTTTTCCTCCATGTTCCGTTGTATTTTGGGCCAGATTAAGCACACTAATTTGTGTGTTGAGGTACTCCGTTGCCTTGACGTGTGTGTTGGAGTTAGTATTATGACCCTAGGTGTCCTCGAGAATTTAGCAATGTTTTCGTATCCCCAGTGTGATGATTCTGGCCATCATTCTTGAAAGCATCCCGTGATGCCATTTAGTAGTAGGTATTCGACTCCTGTGTTCTTGACCCAAGTATCACGCTGTTCACTTCGAGTTGATATTGTTGCTAGTTCCTTTAGGATATTAGTAACCTTTGCGATAGTCCTCGAGGTCCGTGGTATTTCCTTCTTCCAAATACCATGAATCATTAAGGCAAAAGTTCTTTGAACAAAAAGATCACCATTAGAGTACTCCTGAGGAGTTCTCCATTCATAATTATGATTCTGCCAGCTCTACCTTTCTGCATGGGTTATCCAGAAGAAATATGTTGAACTCGTTCGACATACTAATCTATGCATCCACAACTCAGAAAGTTATATGTTCCTTTGAGTTGTCCCCCTTAAGTTATATTCTGACCTTCATCTATCAATTGATAGTCAAGAGTATGTGAGCATTCGTTCATTGGTGCCTGTTATTCTTGTGGTCCGTCGAGCCGTTCTATTTCAGAATGACTAGGAGAAACAAACTCCAGTACCTCATCCATATCTAGGATTGGGTCAAAGCAGTTGTATTCCGCAGATCAAAATGCCAATCCAGCTTTTGATTATGTTCGACCCTGAAGTATTGCCCTCTTAATGCTAGGAATGTCATGATAATTGCACAAACTCTTATAAATTCTTGTTGCAGTGATACTTCTTGCCATCATTGTTCATTCCTCGGTTTCCGTGTTATTGTAACCGGAATGCCGATAAGTGAATTGTGATGTGTGAAATCAATACTCCTAGCAACCCTTTGCTTGGTAGTTAATGGACATTAATATCATTCTTAGTGTGCTGATTATTGAATCATCACCCTAAGGTTGATCGTGCTACCTAGTCCTTATTTCCTGGTGCACTCTTTGATCAACGGGTTAGGATTTTGTGAAACCCTTGCTCTTTTGATCATATCGTCTTGCCTTGAAAAGCAAGATTGATCTCGAGCTTAGTATCACGTCGGTGGTTCGTGATTTTTCGAATATCTTCTCGGAAGTATTACCAGGTTGTCACCTGACCGCTATGTGGAGTTCGTGATCAAGTTGGTTTCTTGGAAACCAGCCATTCTCCAAGAATCTGTGTCGGTTACCCCCCTGAGCTAGTTGGTTAAGCTAAACAATAACTTGGAGATTTGGAATATAAAAGCTTGGCAGCTTAGTTCATCTCAAGGGATATATTTGCGTGTGTTGAAGATAGATGATATCTTCATCGATTGGTCCTTGTGATCAGTTGTTGGACCTATTTTCATATCAAAACTTCGATTGGAGTATGGGCTATCATCAAATCAAATCAGAACCAACGATGTTCATAATGTTGTCTTACTCGTGGTTGATCCCTCGAGCATACGCCATTATATCTTTTGGGTCTGACCAATGCTATCATCTTGTTCACATAGTTGGGGGATTCCATATATATGGAAACATGGATGAATTGTTGTTGAGCCCATCGACAACATCCTTATCCTTTCCATGAGTTATGTTGAACATTAAGCTAGTGTTGGAAACTTTGGAAGCGTTGCCCTCGTGTCCCGTTCATGAGGTATATGTTTGGATGAAAGAAGATACTTCCCCTAATTCACGTGCACTTGATGCAAGTTGCCGCCATGAATTTGAGAAAGGTTTGTTTTGCTTCCTCTGGAACCATCCCAAGTCAATCATGCATATGTGCAAAGTATTTTGTGGTCTGGAGACTTGCAACCCTCATTCTATATGTATTCCTAGCACACCAAGCCACTGATTAAATTGTTCAAGGAGAAGGAGTTCCTTCTTAAGAGCATGCCTTATGCAAGGACTTTGATATCCTCGATGATGGTTCCCCACCTGAACTTGATAGTGTTTTATTATAAGACTACTATGTAGCCATTCTTGTCTTGGACAACGTGTTCACATGTGTGTAGCAGAACCAGCTCATGTTTTGGAGCTTACTATCATAGTTCATTTCCCAAGAATCTCGCAACATCGTCTTGTCGATTTGTGTTGCAAACTTTCATTTTCTTCTAGTCTCGGTGAATCTGGAATATCCTGTTACCAACTAGATCTGAATCTCAGGCAGATATGATGGTTGGAACGTCTTCCAAGAGCTATAATATTGGTCCCTCTATAACCTGGTAAAGTGGATGTTGTGGCTGACACACCCAGCCGGAAGACCTATTATTGTAGTATCTTGATTGAAGAAGTTGGCCACCTCCCCATAAGGATTTCGTAGGGATTACTCCAATAATTGTTCCTTATGGATTTTTGTGCTTCCGAAGTCCGACCTTTTACTTGATGTCTTAGGTACCAAACCATTTTAATAAATGGGTTGTGCTAGCACATCAAGGAGAACATTAGAAGCGGAGTGCTAAATGTCTCTCAATCGATTATCCAGTTTTTATCCCCTTGGCCTCGCTAAGGTGAAATCTAAGAAAGTGTTATCTTCCTTTGCATCTGCATCATCCATCACGGTGGTATGTTGTGTTGCCAGGATCCTTGACACGGATATTGGTAAAACCTTGATGAATATGGAGATGCTCAAGTTCTTGAGAGCACGCGCAAGCACTAGGTTTTACCGTTGGCGTTAACTAGGATTTGCTTCCAGTTTCCTCGGTTATGTTATAACCTTTTCAAACAGTGGACTCACTCTCGACTGTTGAGTTCTTCCCCAGTTACCAGAATCATTCCCAACATTTGCATTTTGTTCCCAGCTTGCACCTCAGTAGTTGTTGTTCAGGATCATCTTCAAAAGTGGACTTACCATGGGTCCCATCCATTTCCGATGATAAGAAAAATCATCCATTGCATTGTCTTCAACAAGGGAGTCCACATCATCCATTCTAGTCCGAGTATGTCATTGTTTTGAACTCCTTCAAATGATCGATTGTGATTACCTTAGGCTGGTATAAAGAGTTTCAATGATCTTTGTATCAAAAGTAATTATTTTTGCCACTTAAGGGAATAATTCTACGAGTCACCTTCCCCGAGGTATCACATTACGAAATCATGGCAAATATCTCCTTGCTACATTGAAATTCATGCTCCATCTTATTCGAGTGGGGAATTGTAGCCTGCCAAATTGAAACCTCGTCATTTGTTTCTTTCCTCCCCTCTCGATATGTGTTTTGTGTCTCAGCTCAAGAGATGTTCCCACGTCTCACCCCATAAGTTGATCGTGAGTTGTTCGATCTTCGGGAAGATCGATTCCTATAGAGTTTCTTCTGTCGTCATCATGTTCGATGAAGATCCAGAAGGCAGACAAGATCAATTTGAAGCAATGAATCAACATCTTCGATGAGGGCAATCGGATCATGAAGATCGTGTTAGCTTTATGACCCCTCTGTCTTCTTACCTCACGTCTTGAATCTCGAGACAAGATTCTTGTTTAGCGGGGGTGAGTTGTCACAGCCCTAGCTCAGCCCCTGTTGTCCTTGCTTGATCTTGTTGCATCATGTTTAAATTTTATTGAAAGTTGAATTGGGGAAACTGGAAAGCCTCAGAAGTCTTTTACAAAAATGATCAACATTAAAAATTGTCTCAAATAAACCCAAGAAAATGTTCCTGTCAAGCTATAAAAATATTAGCAAGAGGTAAAACCCAAACCAATATTTTTGGAGTCTCAGAAATATTTATTTTGGGCATTTGGAATTAATTCAATAACTATTTGAATTGGATTTATATTTATTATATATATAAATATATGTTCAATAATTCTGAAAATTTTTGTGTGGCTTGTTATAAGTCCACTTAGTTGACACAATTATTTTCATGAAGTTTAAAATTGATTTAGTATTTTTACTAAATTAGAAACAAATGTCAGAAAATAAAATAGAAATAAAAGCGTAGAAAGCAGAGACTTACCTGAGGCCCACTTACCTGGTGGCCTAGCAGTTTCGGCCCAGCCCACCAGGGGCATACCAGTCTTCAACCTCTGCCTACTAGGAGAGGCAAGGCCGAGCACGGCGCCCGCGCGGGCCAGCACACAGCTGCCTGCCTGGCCCTCCCTGGCGAGCGCGATGCTGGGGATCGCCACCCCGTGGCCGTCTGGAACCCGCTGACCCCCCCCCCCTCGCCCTCTCTCTCCCTCTCTCCCCCGAACACCCTCCCCCTCCTCTGTTCTCCTCACCGAACACGCCCGCACCACCAATGAGCATCACCGCGGCCATCGCCTCTCCCTCGTCCCCTCGAGCAGCCCAGAAGCACCGTCGCGTCCTCCTCGTCCTCCCAATCAAGCTACAGGACGCCGGGAGGCCCTGCTTTATCGTCATCACGGTCATCTTCAACCTCGGGCACCCGAGCCCCTCGCCGTCGATTAGCGCCGTCAAGGACGTCCCCGAGCCCACTGACCTACTGCGCCGCCTCCATGTGAGCTCCTGCTCCCAACCCCTCTCTCCCCGCCATCGAATCCCTCCTCTAGCCCCCCTGGCCACCGCGGCCAAAGCTCGCCGCCGCCGCGCCTGTCGCCGCCGTCAATGCAGGTCACCGAACTCGCGTCTGAGCACAAACACGAGCTCGCGGATCTCCCAGGAGCCCGCCCGGCCTATCGGCTCGCTCGCTCGCCCAGTGTAGCCCCGCGCCCGTGCTGGCCCGAACTCCGGCCACCGCTGCGAGCTTGCCTCCACGAGCTCGGGCCACCTCAGCCCCTGCCGTTTGCACAGATGGATGCGGGCGAGTCCCAGCTCCGCGTAGATGCCCTCCGCCGGCCATTTGGTCGCCGGAGGAGGACTCCAGAGCCCCTCCGCCGTCTCTGGCCTTGCCGGCGACGAGCGCCGGGTCAACTCCGGCGAGTTTGACCCGGGTTGACCCTGGTTGACTTCCTCCTGAGTCACTAATAGGTGGGCCCAGGCCCCTAATTAATCTGGGTTTAGGATTAGTTTAGTGTTAACTAACTTTGTTAATTAGCCTAGACAGTGACACGCGGGACCCACTGGTCAGATTTGACCAGGAACGGTCATGTTGACTTGCTGACGTCACACCGACGTCATGCTGACGTAGTAAATATTTTCTGGTTTTCTTATTCAGAAATGATTTAGAAATTCCAGAAAATAGTTAAACTTCTAAAAATCATAGAAAAATCAACCGTAACTCCAAATGAAATAATTATATATGAAAAATTATCAGAAAAATTCAATCTATCCATTTATGCTACTTTCATGCATGTTCAAACCAACTTATACCCCCTGTATAAGTGAAAACATGATAATGGCATTTTAAATACCCCTTATGGAGTTTGCATATGAACCCTTGGTTCATATGGACTTCATTTAAATTGTTGCTAGATGCTATTAGTACAAATCACAGCATATTGACATGTCATGATCATGCATCATATTGTGCATTGCATTGATTATATTCTTTCTGTGTTTGCCGGTGATTGTTCCCCCCGATAGACGTGGTTCCGACGATGTGATCGATGACACCGATGAAGAACTATATTATCTTCAGAAGTGCCAGGCAAGCAAACCCCTTGTTCATTCCGATACAAATCCCACTCTCTCGCTCCTGCTCTCTTTTACTGCATTAGGACAACACGATTCAACTGTTACATGCTGCGGTAGTTGAACCCCTTTCCTCTGCATGACCTGTCATTGCCACAGTAAATAGATGAAACACACTAGCATGAGTAGGAGTTGTTTGAGCCCTGATGTGCCTACTCATTCATGCTTGTTTGTCATGCCTGCTACTGCTTAGAGTTGAGTCAGGTCTGATTCATCGGGGATGAATTGGAATATGGTGAACATGTCCTACTGTTGAGAGCTAAGTGTGTGAACACGATTTGGTAAAGGTAGCGGTGAGAGGTCCATGTAGGAGTACATGGTGGGTTGTCTCATTGCAGCCGTCTTAGGAACTGAGTTCTGTGTTTGTGATCCATGAACAGTTACTACCACACATTGGGTTCCGGTAACTCGACCCCTCTCGGCTTATTAATCAACTCGATCTCTGTACACACTAGTAGAAAACAGGGCTTTGGTCCAGGCCGGGTCAGCCCATTAGTCCCGGTTCAGTCTAGAACCGGGACCAATGGGGGCATTGGTCCCGGTTCGTGAGCCCAGGGGGCCGGCCGGGCCATGTGGGCCATTGGTCCCGGTTCATCTGGACCTTTTGGTCCCGGTTGGTGGGATGAACCGGGACCAATGGGCCTCGCTCCTGGCCCACAACCATTGGTCCCGGTTCGTGCCTCAAACCGGGACTAAAGATTAGACCTTTAGTCCCGGTTTGAGGCACGAACCGGGACTAATGGGGATTGAGACCTTTAGTCCCGGTTCGTGCCACGAACCGGTACTAAAGGTCCCATTTTCAAACTCCCCCCTACCCCCCCCCCTCGTGGATCGCCTTTTCAGTTTTAAAAAAAATAAAAGAAAATGATGGAAATGTCAAAAAAATAAAAGAAAATAAGTTTCCCATGTGATATGTGGTCTAGTTGTTGGGAAAATTTGCAAATGTGAATTTTGACTTTATTTGCAAAATCTCTCTGAAATTTGTAAAAATGGGCATAACTTTTGCATACTAACTCGGATGAAAAAGTTTTTTATATGAAAAATCATCTACTCGAAAAGTTACATCCGAATTTAATCGGGGGAACCCCGTTAAACATTTTCAAAATACTCAAAAACCTAATAGAAAAATAGTTACGGGGCTTTTAAGATCTAGAGTGAAAAAAATCGAAAAAAAATTCAAACAGTGGGCAAACAGTGGTCAAACAATGGTCAAACTAATTATTTTAGAATATTAGTGTTACTAAATAATTATTTCCGTTATTTCAATTTTGGTCAAATCTGGTCAAACTGTGGTCAAACTGTGGTCAAACAATGGTCAAACTAATTATTCAAGAAATATTAGTGTTTCTAAATAATTATTGTTTTTTAAAACAATAGTTTCAAAATAAAACTATGAAATGTGTCACTTCATGCTAAAGCAAAATTCCTGAAGGTTAATAGGATTGACATCTTAGTATTGTCAGGAAAACAACAAGTGCAGACTTGGAGCGAGGGAGAATAGAACCCGGAAGTTAAGCGTGCTCAGGCTGGGGGAGTGGGAGGATGGGTGACCGTTCGGAAAGTTAGATGATTTGGAATGATGAGGGGTGATTAGAGGATAAATTGAGAAGTGATGAGGGGTGGTGATTACAGACTAGAGGTTAAAATAATTCAGAAATTTGAAAATCAAAAAAAATTTAAAAAAAATTCAAAAAAAATCATAAAAACACCCGGGACTGGTGGAGCTCCACGTGGCCGCGCCCTTTAGTCCCGGTCCTTATCAGAACCGGGACTAAAGGGATAGGCCATTAGTACCGACCCTTTAGTCCCGGTTCCAGAACCGGGAGTAAAGGCCCTTATGAACCGGGACAACAAGCCCTTTTTCTACCAGTGCCAGGAATTGCAACTAGTTGCTGGTGTTTGTAGGTAGTGTTAGTACTCTACCAAGTGGCACCCGGTACAGGTGGGCTTTGGACAGACTAGGCACAGTGGCACGGTGTACCAAGTGGCACCCAGATGGTGGGCTTGGGAACCCTGCACACATCGTTTGGGGCCGTGAGCGACACCCCGGCCGGATCTCCTTGCGGATGGAACCCGAATAGGCGATACACCTAGACTAGAGACTTGTTGGTTAGTCAGGTCGTGGCCGACTCCCTCGCCCGGTTTCCGCTTGAAGGTTGCCGAGGTACATGACGTGTACAGGGCGATAAGTGGCGAGAGCGTGTGTGAAGAAGTACACCCCTACAGGGTTATCATTATCTATTCGAATAGCCGGATTCCTCGGATATGGAAACTTGGACCCCTTGCATAGTTCATAGACAAGTGAAGGTGGATACTCTAAAATGCGCCAGATAAGCGTGAGTGCGATGGATGGCGTTCTCGTATGGAGATGGGAGCGGATCCATAGTGGAGTATTGATATGGTGAATATGTGGACTCGTGTGCGCCACCTCAAAAGAGTTACTTGCAGTCGTAGTTCAGGTTAGCCACTGAGTCAAAGCTGGCTTGCTGCAGTTAAACTCCACCACCCCCTTTATTGATACCGATGCATATGTAGATAGTTCTGATGTAAGTCTTGCTAGGTACATTTGTCTCGCTAGTAGTTCTGTGCGGACTTCGACGTTTAGCTTGTTACCTCAGCTACGGTCTTGTGCCCTCGGCAGGATCTGGAAGATAGTCAGGCTTCTCAGCCTCTTTCATTTATAGATGTCTGTACTCAGACATGTTAAGCTTCCGCATGTGCTTGTTGCTTGTATGCTCTAAATGTTGGGTCATGAGACCCATGTTTGTAATATCTCGCTCCTTGGAGCCTAATGAATAAATACTTGAGTCGTAGAGTTATGTTGTGATGCCATGTTGTATTTACACATATCGAGCATATTGTGTGTATGATTGAAATGCTTGGTATGTGTGGGATCCGACAACCTAGTTGTTTATCCTTGGTAGCCTCTCTTATGGGGAAATGTAGTAGTAGTACGCTACAGCCCGGTTCACCGGAGTCCTGCTAGCCCAACACTACTGCTCCGGAACACTTGACTGGCCGGCATGAGTTTGTTCCTGTGTCTGTCCCTTCGGGGAAATGTCATGCGGTGACATCTGGAGTCCTACCTAGCCTGCTACAACCCGGTTCACTAGAGTCCTGTTAGCCCAGTGCTACAGCCCGGATTCGCACGCTACTGACCGACATGCTCGATGTTGATTCATGTATGCCTGTCCCCATAAGTTAGTGCCACTTTGGGTTCACGACTAGTCATGTCGGCCCGGGTTCCCTGTCATATGGATGCTAGCGACACTATCATATACGTGAGCCAAAAGGTGCAAACGGTCCCGGGCCATGGTAAGGCGACACCCGTGGGAATACCGTGCGTGAGGCCGCAAAGTGATATGAGGTGTTACAGTCTAGATCGGTGTGACTTACAATCGGGGTCCTGACAAAATGATAGAAAATATTTTTAAAGTGAACTGGCATAACATTCACAACTTAGTGCACATAGAATTATCGTACTAAATTGGTAAGTGTGTCATGCATAGTATAATAGCAAATTGATCATAACACATTTGTGATGAACATGAAATAGAAACAGGTTAATCATTGAGGTTGAACTAGAATACAATAACTACATACTTAGTTTGCATTTAGCACATGTTATTGTAGAGTAATTCCATCCGAATATGATACAAAATAATGTAAAAAAATTGTCTCTTATTTTCATGTGTAAAAAGCATTTACATGTTTCCCATTAGATATGTTTAGTGGCAGGAGATGCAATGTTTGTTTCAAACTAAAATTACAACGCAACACAAGAAGATTATGATAGACCACATGAGACAGTTTCAACCGCACCAACTAATGGTGAAAGAAGATTTTGCTAGCCTGCTGAGAGCTAGGTTGGACTAACTGCCTGCCTGCCTTTTGGAGGTTTCAACTGTTGTTGGGTCATGCACGCAGGTTCTAGACGACAAACCGCCACGAGATCGGCATACCCTTCATCTGGAAGTAGTTCGAGATCTCCTTGAGCCATGAATACCGTGCGACAACTACACCTAATTACTAGAGTATATTTGAATCAGTGCGCAGAAGTAAGCATCCAGATGTTCTTCACACACTGCATTCAAGATTTGGAGCGGATTGCATCGGTGGAAGAAAAAACTCACCAATTGAATATTGGAATGGGGACTCGCTTAGTGAAGGGTCAGTTCAGGGTCTATTGGAGCTGAACCATGGGTTACCGAAGAGGCAATCCTTGAGTCAGTGCAGGGTCTATTGCTTCTCCAGTCGATGTTGACCGCTCCACGCATAGCAGATACCCAACAAAAATCATGTTAGCATTTATAGGATACCATAATATAAAGCACAATATAACGAAATGCTAGTACTAATAAAAGATAGAAAATATCTTCTAAAGTGAAGTGGCATAACATTGTCAACTTAATGGACGTAGAGTTATGATACTAAATGGTAAGTGTGTTATACATAGTATAATAGCTCCAAATTGCTTCCATTGCAGATTGAGCACAACACGTTTGTGCTGAACATGAAATAGAAACGGGTAAATCATATCGGTTGATCTAGAATACAATAACTACATACTTAGTTTGCGTTGAGCGCATCTTATTGTAGAGTAATTCCGGACGAATATGATGCAAAAGAATGTACAAAAATGGTGCCTTATTTTCATGTGTGAAAAACATTTATATGTTCCCTATTAGATATGTTTGGTGGCAGGAGATGCAATGATTGTTTCGCACTAAAAATTTCAACGCAAGACAAGAAGATTATGACCGACCACATGAGATAGTTTCAACCACAACAACTAATGGTGAAAAGAACAGATTGCTATCCTACTGAGAGCTAGCTTGGACTAATGGACTTCCTGCCTGCCTTTCGGAGGTTACAACTGTTGTTATCTACAGCAACAAGCTAGATGGAGTGGAATGCCAATCAGATGGGTAACAACAGTTGTTGAATCATGGAAGAAGGTTCTAGACAATGAACCGCCGCGACATCGGAATGCCCTTCATTTGCAAGTTGTTCGTGATCTCCTTGAGCCATGAATAGCACGTGAGAACTACACCGGAAACAAGACGAAATTTTGATCAGTGAGCAGAAGTAAGCATCCAGATGTTCTTCACGAACTGATTTCAAGATTGGGAGCGGATTGTGTTGGTGGAAGAAAATCTCACTAGTTGTATTTTGGAATGGGGACTCCCTCAGTCATGGCGTCCGCTGAACCATCGGTTATCGGAGAGGCAATCCTCAAGTCAATGCATGGTCTATCGTTCTTCCAGTCGATGTCGACAGCTCCAGGCAGAGCGGATACCCGATAAAATCATGTTATGAATTTATAAGATACCATAATATAAATCACAATAGAAAAAATGCTACCACTTATAAACGATAGCAAATATCTTCTAAACTGAACTGGCATAACATTTTCAAGTTAATGCACATAGAATTATCGTACTAAATTGGTACGTGTGTTGTACCTAGTATAATAGCTCCAAATTGCTTCTATTTTAGATTGAGCACAACACATTTGTGATGGACACAAAATAGAAACGTGTTAATCATAACAGTGATCTAGAATACGGTAACTACGTATTTAGTTTGCGTTCAGCGCATCTTATTGGAAAGTAATTCTGGCCGAATATGATACAATAGAATGTACAAAAACTATGCCTTATTTCATGTGTGAAAAACATTTACGTGTTTCCTATTAGATATGTTTAGTGGCAGGAGATGCAATGATTGTTTCACACTAAAAACACTGCAACGCAAGACAAGAAAATAATGACCGACCACATGAGATAGTTTCAACTGCAAGAACTAATGGTGAAAAGAAGAGTTTGCCAGCCTGCCAAGATCTGGGTTGAACTAACTGACTGCCTGCCTGCCTGCCTGCCTTTCGGAGGTTACAACTTTTGTTATCTACATCGACAAGCTAGATGGAGCGGAACGCCATTCAATTGGGTAACAACTGTTGTTGGATCATGCATGCAGGTTCTAGACGATGAACCGTCGTGACATCAGCATGCCATTCTTCTGGAAGTTGTCTGAGATCTCCTTGAGCCATGAATACCACGCAAGAAGTCCACTTGAGACAATAGGACATTTTGATTAGTGAGCAGAAGTAAGCATCTAGATGTTCTTCACAAACGTAATTCAAGATTGGGAGCGGATTGCGTCGGTGGAAGAAAAAAACTCAACTACTTTATTTTGGAATGGGGACTCCCACAGTCATGGCAGACGTTGAACCATTGGTTGCTTGAGCGGCAATCCTCGAGTCGGCGCATGGTTTATCGCTCCTCCAGTCGATGTGTCGACAGCTCCAGGCTGAGCAGATACCCGATAAAAATCAGGTTATGCCTTTATAAGATACCATAATATGAAGCGTAATAGAACAAAATGCTAGTACTTATAACGATAGAAAAATATGTTCTAGACTGAACTGGCATAAGATTCTCAACTTAATGCACATAGAATTATCGTACTAAAATGTTAAGTGTGTTATACATAGTATAATAGCTCCAAATTGCTTAGAAAGCAGATGGAGCACAACACATTTGTGATTAACATGAAATAGAAACGGGTTAATCATATTGGTTGATCTAGAATACAATAACTGTGTAGTTAGTTTGCATTGAGCGTATCTTATTGTAGAGTAATTCCCGCCGAATATGGTATAAAAGAATGTACAAAAATCTTCCTTATTTTCATGTGTGAAAAACATTTACATGTTGTAACACCCACAATGCGGCTATATCTCCCACGTGTCGGGGCACGACTTAGAGGCATAGCCGCATGGTAGGCATGTTGCAAGAGGGGTAATCTTTACACATCCCATGTACTGAATAAGAAAGGGATAAGAGTCGGCTTACAAATATGGAAAATTACATCCGGGGTGTTACACATGTTTCCTACTAGATAGGTTTACTGGTAGGAGATGCAATGATTGTTTCACACAAAAATTGCAACGCAAGACAAGAAGATTATAACCGACTACATGAGATAATATCAACTGCAACAACTAATGGTGAAGAGAAGAGTTTGCTAGCCTGCTGAGAACTAGGTTGGACTAAATTACTACCTGCTAGCCTTTCGGAGGTTACAAATGTTGTTATCTACAGCAACAAGCTAGAAGGAGCGGAATGCCATTCAGATGGGTAACAATTGTTGCTGGATTATGCATGTAGGTTCTAGATGACGAACCGCCGCGACATTGGCATGCCCTTCATTCGGAAGTTGTTCGAGATCTCCTTGATCCATGAATACCACACGACAACTACACCTGAAACAAGAGGACATATTGATCAGTGAGCAGAAGTAAGCATCTAGATGGTCTTCACAAACTGAATTCAAGATTTGGAACGGATTGCGTCGGTGGAAGAAAAAACACACCAACTGTATTTTGCAATGGGGACTCCCTAGGACATGGTGGCCGCTGAACAATCGGTTACCGGAGCGACAATCCTCTAATCAGTGCACGGTCTATCGCTCCTCCAGTCGATGTTGACAGCTCAAGGTAGAGAAGATACCCGACAAAAATCATGTTATGCATTTATAAGCTACCATAATATAAAGCACAGTAGAACGAAAAGCTAGTACTTATAAATGATAGAAAATATCTTCTAAACTGAAATGGCATAACGTTCTCAAAATAATGCAAATAGAATTATCGTGAGAAAATGGTAAGTGTGTTATACATAGTATAATAGCTCCAAATTACTTAGATTGCAGATTGAGAACAATTCATTTGTGATGAACATGAAAAAGAAATGGGTTAATCATATCGGTTGATCAAGAATACAATCACTACGTACTTGGTTTGTGTTGAGCAGGTCTTATTGTATAGTAATTCCGGTAGAATATGATACAAAAGAATGTACAAAAACTATGCCTTATTTTCATGTGTGAAAAACATTTACATTTCCTATTAGATATGTTTAATGGCAGGAGATGCAATGATTGTTTCACACTAAAAATTGCAGCACAAGACAAGAAGATTATGACCGGCTACATGATATAGTTTCAATCGCAACAACTAATGGTCAAATGAGGAGTTTGCCGGCCTGCTGAGAACTAGGTTGGAATAACTGACTGCCTTCCTGCCTTTCAGAGGTCACAACTATTCTTATCTTCAACAACAAGCTAGACAGAGTAGAACACATTTCAGATGGGTGAAAACTATTCTAAATGACAAACCACCGCGACATCGTCAAGCCCTCCATCCGGAAGTTGTTTGAGATCTCCTTGAGCTATGAATACCGCACGACATCTACACCTGAAACAAGAGGACATTTTGATGAGTGAGCAGAAGTAACCATCCGGATGTTCTTCACAAACGTAATTCAAGATTGGGAGTGGATTGCGCCGGTGGAAGAAAAACTAAACAACTGTATTTTGCAATGGGGACTCCCTCAGTCATGGCGGCCGCTGAACAATCCGTTACCGGAGCGGCAATCCTCGAATCAGTGCATAGTCTATCGCTCCTCCAGTCGATGTCGGCAGCTCTAGGCAGAGAAGATACCCGATAAAAATCATGTTATGCATTCATAAGATACCATAATATAAAGCACAATAGAACAAAATGCTAGTACTTATAAACGATAGAAAATATCTTCTAAACTGAAATGGCATAACATTCTCAAAATAATGCACATAGAATTATCGTGATAAAATGGTAAGTGTGTTATACATAGTATAATAGCTCCAAATTACTTAGATTGCAGATTGAGCACAACTCATTGGAGATGAACATGAAAAATAAATGGGTTAATCATATCGGTTGATCTAGAATACAATCACTACGTACTTGGTCTTTCTTGAGCAATGGCCCGACCTAGATCATCAACGGGCTTATCCGATGCCTCTTCTTCAGCTTCTTCCCGCATTGCCGGCTCAACTTCTTCCCGCATTACCGGCTCAGCTTCTTCCCTCATTGTTGTATCATCGTATTCAGGGAACCCATGGCCAGGATAGCTGTCGTCGTCCTCTTCTTCTTCATTGTCTTCCATCATAACCCCTCTTTGTCCATGCTTGGTCCAAACATTATAGTGGGGCATGAAACCGGACTCAAACAGGTGGACGTGAATGGTTCTTGACGTAGAGTAATTGTGACCTTTCTTATAGTCAGCACATGGACAATGCATAAAACCATCCGCTCGCTTGTTTGCCTCAGCCGCAAGCAGAAAAGTACACACGCCATTAATGAACTCGGGAGAGCATCGGTCATCGTACATCCATTGCCGGCTCATCTTCAATACACAGCACCGAAAACATCAAATTAATACAATACATAAAGTTCATACATAAAGTTCATGCATAAAGAGCATACAACATTTCAATGCAACAAAAAAATAACTCTCTAGCTAAAGAATTTAAATGCAACAACAAATGCGATCAAGATCGCAACTAAGGTAACAATTGATCCAACAGCATAATGATACCAAGCCTCACTATGAATGGCATATTTTCTAATCTTTCTAATCTTCAAGCGCATTTTCTCCATCTTAATCTTGTGATCAGCGACGACATCGGCAACATGCAACTCCAATTCCATCTTCTCCCCCTCAATTCTTTTCAAATTTTTCTTCAAATCCTCGTTTTCTCTTTCAACTAAATTTAACCTCTCGACAATAGGGTCGGTTGGAATTTCGGGTTCAACTACCTCCTACATAGAAATGTCTATGTCAACTTGATGGGCATAATTTGTCATAAACACGAAATGCAATGGATAGTTTTAAAAGAGAATATACCACATCCGAATCATAACCTGGACGAGGGCCGACGGGGACGGATATCAAAACCATGGCACTATGCATAACAAACAACATATGGGTAAGATAATTATACGAGTAACTATATATCCAAATCACACAAACATCAATTTTTTATATAAAACTTCATGAACAAGAGGCTCACCACAAGGTGGTGCCGGCGACGGGACGTTGCAAGCGATCGATGGTGGTTATGACGGAGATTTAGAAGGTACTAAGTAAACCACACCTACATATGCAAAACTAAGTGTTATTTTTGACCTCAAATTGCATATAAATCAAATACTAGCACATATATATAATTCCTCCCAAATTACTAAACTCAAAAAGCAATCACTATATAAAGCATTGCACGAGCTAATCTAGCAATGAGAGATGAAAGGAAAGAGTTGCTAACCTTTGTGATCATTTGATTGGATGGGGGACTTCAAATCTTGGGCAAAATTTGTGATGAGCTTGAGAGGAAGAGGGAAAAGAACAGAGAGGAGAGGGGAAAGGGGAAGAACAGAGCGAGCTCAGGTGGACGAAGGGTCTATGTAGGACGACCTTTAGTACCGGTTCGTGATACGACCCGGTACTAAAGGTGCTGGAGGGGCCCCGGACAGACAACATCCTGCCACCACTCACTTTAGTACCGGTTCGTGGCACGAACCGATGCTAAAGGTTCGCCACGAACCGGTACTAATGAGAGCGGCCCGGCTAGCCGTTGGAACCGGCACTAATGTACACATTAGTGCCGGCTCAAATTCAAACCGGCACTAATGTGCTTCATGTTTGACCCTTTTTCTACTAGTGAAAAACTATGCCTTATTTTCATGTGTGAAAAAACATTTACATTTCCTATTAGATATGTTTAGTGGCAGGAGATGCAATGATTGTTTCACACTAAAAATTGCAACACAAGACAAGAAGATTATGACCGACTGTCGTGGAGTTGTCACGGCAGATGTCCGTAGTGTGAGGACTTAGTCGCGAGGCCAACGCATCTATGTGGTAGCTTGAGAGGGGTTGGGCGGAATCGAGAGACGCAACATAAGACAAGGATTTAGACAGCTTGGGGCCCCGGGAAACATCATCCGGTAATAGCCCTACATGTTGTTTGTGGCTAGATCTCATTATGATCATGAAGAAGTCGTCGGTAAACCGGCTCTCTATGTCTAGCCCTAGAGATTGTTTCTTCTTCCTTCCCCCTCTTTGGGGAGCCCTGCCCCTCCTTATATATGTTGAAGGGCAGGGTTACATGACTAATCCTAGTAGGATTAGGATTGCTCTATTACAAGTGGAGTCCTAGTCTTGCTTCCTTGGTGGGAGAATATTCCTTATGCCTCTCCTCGTAAACCGGCCCACCATAACATGAGTCGGTCTTCTGGGCCTTGGGCCTAGTATTCTATCTGACCCGCCGTTAGGGCCATCCGTGAGTCGCCACTCCGGCGGGTTATCAATGAAAATGCTAAGTCTGACCGGGTTATACTTCCGATCGGTTTACGCCGCGGGGTATATCCCCGACATTAGCCCCCAAGTTTAGCTTGGATTTATCCATGGTAAACTTATGCTGCAAAATAAATACAAGAACAAATTTGACAAGTTGTGCTCCGGGTTAAGAATTCTCGTAAACCGGCACCTGATCATCCACAAGTCCTTGTCATTTCCTCCTTCTAGAAAATCCGAGTCAATAGACCAGCTTCATAATCAATTTGCTTGTAAAATAAATATTGTAAATAAAGAATCCATTTGAGTCGGCCTTCAATGCTCTGACTTGACAAAAATATTGGTCTTCAAATATTCAACTGATATTCAGCCGGCTTGAAAATGTAGCACTTGCCAAGCTATAATTTCCCAAATCGGCGGGTTATAAAAACTGATAATTCTGGGTCATGATTGTTGCCAACGCCGGTTCATGATTATTGATGCACCGGATTATGATTGTTGCAGACACCGGGTCCATCTAGTTTATTCAAAACTGAGAATTTGAAGATTTTTCTCCCTTATATCCATATTACCTGTAGCCCCCAAGTCTTGAGAAGAACAAAGTAATGGCTTACGACTTGCTTCAATATAAATATTGCCTCTTAAGAAGAAATCCATGTTGTTCATCCCAGTCACTTAGTAAAAATTGAATACTCCATATTATGTAGCCCCCAAGTGCCGGGTTGTCATGCTTGCAGCAACCTGGGACTTGTAATTGCCTGATGCTCACAAAACTTCAACCAGTGTAGCCCCCAAGGGCCGGGTCATTATGCAATAATGAGCAGGGACTTTATAAATATAATCATGCTTCATTGAAAATAACAACATATGATGTAACTCCACCATGGGTCTTGAACCCATGTCCACAAGGTTAAGAGCTTTATGTTTTACCAACTGAGCAGTGGGCCCTTGAATATAACGGATTAAGACTTGTGTACCTTGAATCACTGATAGGAGCAATTGGTAGCCCCCAAGGGCCGGCTCATTACAATGTGATGAGTCGGGTCTTCAATAAGGTGAGCAAATAATGACTTTACATTAGCCCCCAAGTGTCATGGTGCATGCTTGCAGCGACATGAGACTTGTATATTTAATGTAATCTTAACTTGAATAGTGTAGCCCCCAAGTGTCGGGTCGTAAGCCTGCAACGACTCGGGACTATTCTTTCAATTGTAGAATAAATTATATCTACTAGTCGTCAACCCGTGCACTTGCACGGGCTAGCATGTTGAATAAGTATATCGTGATGATTCATATACTATTTCAAAATAACACGTTATATTAGACCATTACATCTAAGCAAAGGAATGGAAAATATAAGAAAATTACTTAGATCCTCCAAAATGTTTGCAGCTAAGAAGAGGAATGGCCAATATCAACAATTGATTATCAAAATATATAGTGCACTTCGGTAGAAACTTACTAATATTCTCTAAAGGGGTTCAGGCAAATACAATAGATCAAACTATGTACTTATGATTAGGTTTTAAGTCACATGTGCTTTTACAATGGAACTTCTTAATTCTTACATTCTAATATTGATAGTTTTATTTCTTTGATCCAGTACTCAACTTGACACGTGACAACCTATAAAAGGTCATGTTTGACCAAGTGTTTACAGAAAAATATGAAGATAAACAATATCAATATATTCATCAGTAGATATATTTTCATAATATATTTATTCAATATTGTAGTTGCTTATATTTTCATAGAGTAATTTTAACATGCTCTCTCATATCCCCTCTTTTCACATGGGAGGTAAGAAGGTAAAAGTAAATCAGACCACTACATAATCAAATCAATGGTTTGGATCTAGTATGTACTCTTATCTCTCGTGTCAAAAGGGGAGGTAAGAGGGACAATGCTAAAATTTTCTATTTTCATAAAATACTTGGTCAAACATCAAAACAGTTGACTTTTAAATGAGTTCATATGCTATCTTTTGAGACCGAGGGAGGATGTAGAAATAGAGACCCATGCATGCATGCTTCAATTTCAATCATATGTAATGTGAGCCGATTTTCATAATATTTAAGTGACATAGTAGGCATATGAAACAACCATCCATGATCTACTACTGAACGGTCCATGAGCCACATGTTCCCAGATATAAATTTGCAAGTTATTACATTTAACTGACAAAACGGGAATACAAAATAACAATACACCATCCAGTATTGAACTGGCCAAGATCCCTAATATAAATTTGGAAGTTGTTAATAATATATGTATATTAATATCATATACCTTGTTTCTTCTGAATCTGCTTTATTGCATGAAAATGCTATAGAATTTAATATTTGCAAGCATGAGGTGGCATGTGCCAGCTTAAAATACATGATCTGAAACATGACTCAGATATGAGAACGCCATATAGGTTCTACTTCTAATCAATTAATCCATTTAGATCACTTAACAAATGATCAACCACATCGAGTATTATGGAGGGAAAGAGAAAGATCTGATGGACAACGTGGTTGTCTTTAAGAAGCACGAAAAAAAAGATACCATCAGATCTTAGGTAACCATCTCCTTATCCCACGAGCAGGCCTTTGCTCCTTCCTCCTGTATGTTCAGGAAGCTCTCCTAGATCGCTACTTCTGTTGCAAGCTATCGAGAAGCCAAGGTTCTGGGGTTTTGGATATCCTCGCTTAGCTAGCATCTGTGCCTGACGATCTGCCGCCAGATCCTCCTTGCAGGGGCGCTTTTGACACCACACGTGTTTATGCCATCACCGGTGGATGGCGTCTTCTCTTCTATGTATGGATTATGCCTCTAGCCATACAGCGCCCGGCCTCCTAAAAGAGATTGCTTCATCCGGAGAAGACCATCTGTAGAAAAATATTCGACATAGTGTGAGGTATCCACTAACTGCCTGAAATATGTCAATCGCCATTATCATCCATAAATAACTACGTACATAATTTGTAAATATCTTGATGGTGACTGGTTACATGAGGTTTGTGCTACTATTTCCAGCAAGCGGCAATGATGAATCTCCATGTATGTAGGAAACAAATTTGTATTGAAACTGTCAAGGAAACATATAGGGGCACCAATGTATTCGATATAAATTTATGTAATTATAAGTTTGATTTTCATGAACTACTCCCTCCGTTCCAAAATAAGCGACTCAAGCCACCGAACCATCAGATCTCTGTAAGGCAGCAGTCAATGGAAGCTGCAGAAACCAATACATCTATAAGAAAAGTAGCATCTAAATGTATCATATAAAGGAATTGAGAAGAGCTCTTGTGAGAGAAAATGTCTGCATCATGGCCACAAACATGATTGGTCACAGCCAGTGGAGTCAATCTATTAGAGGAGCTTGTGTGTAGATATAGGACAGTAGATGGATACCTATAGAGTGTTACGATGGAAGCCTCGGGCTGGTAATGTGGAAATGGATGGTTTAGTCACAACGACATCTGTACATGTCATTTACATACAGAAAACAATATAGTGCTTACATGTATGTAGTAGTAACAGACTAAATTTAATCATGTTGTATGGTAGAAATCTGCAGAGTATTATTGTCATAGTGCTACATTATTTCAGCTTGGTATGAAACTGAAAGATCATTCAGTAACTTCTTTGGAACCCAAGCTAAAAGTTCAGGTCGCCTAGCCTTCTTTAGAGAAATAGCCCAATATAGGTTCCATATTAGTCATCAGTTTAGGTTCTGGATTAATCCACTATATATGCAAGAGGACATATAAAAGATGTACTGGATAATTTCAAATAAGTATACTTGAGTTTGTAAGTATTGCAAGAAAACAATGTAGAATCAGTCCAAAAACAAACATAAGAGCATGTGCATCGCACAGAGAAACAACAGATATATAGATTGGTTTTCCCCAAAAAAATTGTGATCAATAAAGCGACCATCCTGAAATTGGATGTCGATAAAATCACTTGAAAATTTTAGATGAGGATTATACATCATATTTGCAATCTACTTAATTACAAATAGTATGGAGTGTTTAAGTTTGGTCACATGATAGTTTTTACGGTTCCTAGTCTGGAATACTGTCTTCAGAAGTAGATATAGTGCCATGCATGTACTGTAAGCATTTAGCTGCGCACAGTGGAACACATTAATCTGCCAATTTCGTAAAAACATAGTTAGCTGACAATATTGGATGATTATCAATGCACATAGCTCCCCATATCAAATACCGAATTCACTAAATGGGCATGCTGATATCATAGCTAAAAATATGTTAACAAAGCTAGCATCTCTAAAATCTGAACACTGTAATTGCAGAGAAAAGGTCATGCATAACAATCCTAGGGAATATGAATTTAATGATTATAATTGCCGGAAACTTTGGGATGATCAATGTTTAATACTACAAAAACATACATCTGGATCCTCTTTCGAGTACAATAAATGTACGTCTTGTGTGCATGTACTTGTATAACTAAATACGCCATACATTTAGTTTAATTTTTGCATGGGTAACAGTTTTAGAATCTTACTACTGATCTACCAATGAAAGATTATGCACTGTATTAGAAATAATTTTGAGAAATTTGTTAAGTTTGTAGATGCAGTTTAAAAAAAACTTGCTGCATGGGTACCACTTTAGGCGATGCCGAGCTCCTAGCTATTTCTCCTCCACTCCCCAAAACATATAATCTGATAAAGAGAAAAGAAGTGTTGAAAGATAGACATGGAAAAGCTAGTTTTTCTTGATAAAACGTTAGTTTAATTTTTGCATGGGCAACAGTTTTAGAATCTTACTACTGATCTACCAAAAGATTATGCACTGTATTAATTTTGAGAAATTCGTTAAGTTTGTAAAACTTAAATGTAAGCATCCCGCTTTTAGAACTGAAAGACAGAATTGTATAATATATATACCATGGTACCATGCAGATAATCTAACAATTAGCGTTTACTCAGAGGAAATAACATAAAAAATCAAAAATCTCTCCATAGGAACGGTCAACTAACTGTTTTGACTAACAAAACGGGTAGCATTGGAAGACATCTGCGTAAAGCTTCTTATAAACAATGTACGTAAACGGGCTCATGGCTGGTTGATGTAGATGCAGTTTAACAAAAACTTACTGCATGCGTGCCACTATAGGCAATGCCGAGCTCCTAGCTGGTTCTCCTCCACTCCCCAAAACATGTAATCTGATAAAGAGAAGTGCTGAAAGATAGACATGGAAAAAGCTAGTTTTTCTTGATAAAACATTATGGATCAAGCTGACTTCTTAGGTCTAGGTCAGGAGATGAACTTGAATAGGGTTTGGAGTGTGAGTCAGGTAGTCGCATGCATCAGCCAAGATGGAGCGGCGGCCTCAATCAAGATTAAAGGAACATGGTCGCCGACAGCCTCATAGGTTCTTGCACCGGTGAAGCTAATATACCCCGAGTTGCACTGGTTGCACACCACTGGCAGAGCGGCAGTAACGGCACGATGGCGCAAGTTGGATTGATTCCTTCCTGACGCGCTAGCACGTAGTTCCTCGATGAGATGCACACGTAGATAGCATGATCAATTGAGCCGAAGCCTGAAGGTCCTGAACATGCACGTACACATCCTTCAGATCTAACCTGCACTTGAACTCTTAAATAATTCCATTAGATCGTGGCGAGAAAAGAGCAAGAACGCTGGCTCGATTGCCCTCAACATCCGGGATACAGCCTCCTGATCGAACGTGCACTTCAAATCGACCAAAAACCAAAACAAAAAATCTCATTAGATTGTGGGAGAGAAAAGAGGCGTTGGAGGAAAACTGACTCGATTGACCTGTAGATGCACGTATACAGTATCCTTATTCCTAATAGATTGTCCACTTCAACTCTAACAAAGAAAAATTGATTACATTAGAATAGGCCATGGAGAGTCGGGGCAGTAGCGAGACGAAGGAGACGGAGGAGGAGCACGAGCCAATGGGCAGAAGAGGTTCGGGGAGAGATGGAGAGAGGGAGACGGCCTCTTCCTTTGCATCTAATCTGTAGGTTTTCTTGTCTTTGAAGTACAATACGTATGTACTCCTTTATATTTTAGATCGCTACCTAGGAGCCGTGAATGAAGCAGACTCTCTTGACCGGATGCAATGCAAAACCGATTTGGGTGAGGGTTTTTTTTCTCCCAGCAAGATTAACGTAAATCATATGTCGATAGGTCATCATAGATTAACGGCTCCTAATTTCTAATTAACGTGGTAATTTTTAGGGAGTCTGTAATTAGTATAGAGGTATAGATAGATAGATAGATATAGATATAGATAGATAGATAGATATAGATTTTAGATCGCTACCTAGGAGCCGTGAATGAAGCAGACTCTCTTGACCGGATGCAATGCAAAACCGATTTGGGTGAGGGTTTTTTTTGTCCCAGCAAGATTAACGTAAATCATAGATCGATAGATCTACACCGTAATAATTTGGTCCCATCACAGATTAACGGCTCCTAATTTCTAATTAACATGGTAATTTTTAGGCAGTCTGTAATTAGTATAGGTATAGATAGATAGATAGATAGATAGATATAGATAGATTTATAAGATAATAGCCATTGCGCTTAAAGCGACTTTGAAAACCTCAATCATAATACTGGTTATTGATAACCATAAAAAATCAGCCATGTTTGGCTATTTGAAGATTTGAATAATATAATCCGGTTTTAAAACCTCAATCATTCAATATCATCATGAAAATCCAACCAATTTTGGCTATGAAAGATATGAATATCTTACCAGGTGATAAGTAAATCCAGAGTTTAAATACTCGGCGGCACTTGGCCGATGGGGACTTAATGCGCATTCATTGTAAGACGGAATTTTTATAACCCGACGCATGATAGCTTTTGAGAAAATCCAAAATGGATAACCCTTTTGATGTATCAATTAGGATGATGAGCTTGAATTTATATGTCATAATTCTCCAAATCCTGCACAAAAGTGTAAATAACATATGCCCTGGCGACTTAACATCGAAAGCCAGGGTCAGTAGCCACCCGAATGCATTCTTATCTTGCACACAAGTAGATCACAAGAATCCTTGGCGGTTTACCGCAGGGCGGGTCATAATGCCCATATAAATAGCCAGGGTTTATAACCAAAGCTGTAATTGAACATAATCAAATATGACATAGATGATACTTGTGACATTGAATCACCTCGTTGGTTTAACCAATTCTTGTAGTGAGGGTGGTAAACCCAATCTTGGGTATTTGAGAACTCCTTCCTTAATTTGCCAAATTATGATAATAAACTGTACCGGGATATAATAAACACCGGATTTTCCTTATAACACTGGCGACTTGTTAGTCAAAACCAGACCGGGTCAATGAACATCGGTTTATAACTGATCATGTACTGACAACTTGTAGTTGAAAGCCAAGCCAGGTCAAGGACGCCGATTTATCAGCAGATATTATGAACCTCAACAAAGGCGAAAAAACTTGGCAAATAGAACTCAAAAAAGAACATGCGAGGCTTTTTACGAGCTGCCAGGCTCCAAATTGAGGCTTTTCATGGGCTGCCAGGCCACTGAATTAACCATTTCACAAAGCCTCTTAAGATGGACCTCAATCTTTAACCAATCACGTTTTAACTTTGACAAGTTCAGGGTCTATGAGATTGACTGTCAAACATTCGCGGGTCGTACCAGGTTTACCTGGGCGGAGTGACTTACTTAAATAAGGCAGGTTAATCCGGGGTTTTAGGTGCGTACACCTGGCTTCCAAGCCTGGCTTGATAGCCTATTACAAGGGTGCAGACTCTTAGTTCGTTGCGAAGCAAAGAGCCCCCAAGTAACTTCCCTGGTGGCCTTACGCCGATCAAGAGGTGTAGCTATGGTTCGAATACGACCAAGCCCCCAAGTGATTTCCCTGGTGGCCTTACGCCGATCAAGAGGTGTGACTATGGTTCGAACATAGCCCCCAAGTGATATTATGAGTTATGCTCAAGGGATACCCATGTTTGGGTTGTGCTGTGCGACAGACTCTCTTTGGCCCCTTATGATAATATTAGCTTGATAGCTGGATTACCGAAGTAACCAGAGTTGTGCTCTTATGTAATATTGGCTTGATAGCCGGATCAAGAGGGTAGTAACGCTATGTTCTCTTTGGTGAATACACCTATGTTTGAACAGGAAACCCCAAGTGATCAATAATATGATAAATCAATAAGGCAGGATGCCCATGTTTGAACCGCGCATCACGGCAGCAACTTCTCTTTGGCAACCTTTAATTTTTCTGAGAACTCGAACTTGCGAGAGATGAATTCTTTTTGAGCCGGAAACTTTTAAACATGATATTGAGAGTTTCAAAGCTTTGTAAGAGACAAATTTACCTTGAGCCGGATTTGAGAGCTTCAAAGCTTTGCGGGAGAGAGGTGCCTCTTGAACCGGATTTTAAACCGGAATCTTTATTTTGAACCGGCAAAATTCTGACGGCCTTTAAATTTTCATCAATATGACGGTGGCCTTCGGAACTGGGTTATCATTCTCTCCAATGACCCGGAGTTCCCGAGTCATGTCATTGTAGCCCCTGAGTCTCAAGACGACTCGAGGAGTTGGCTTGAGATTCTCCATATTTAACCGTGATGTAAACCGGTATGAGTCATTCAACGACCAAGTAATATAACTTGTCCTGCATTGAAGAACTTGCAAGCCAGAGTAATTGCTCTTTTAAAGAAAGCAATATATAATATGAAAATACAATGGATGGATTTCACCTGATATGTTTAAGCCAGAAAATATCCACCGCGGAGTTGATGATCACCACGGTGAAACTGAAATCAATCACGGGCGAGTCGGCCATGCGAGCAGACGGATGAATCGGCCACGGCGTTTTAAACGACGCAGACGAGAAAGTTGTCCTCCGCATTGTAAATTGGCGCGGACGCATGAACCGGCGGCAATGGCGGACAGACGAGTCGTCTGTGGCGTTGTAAGGTGGCACGGACGGGCGAGTCGGCCAGTGCGTTGATGTAAACCGGACCGTGATACGCGTGTTCGCGAAGCTGCGCGGCATAGCCGAACGTGCCTCCACGGTATAATACCACCCCTTTTAGTTTTAATAGTCGTCCTGATTCGCCCGGACCACCGATGAGTCGGCCGTGACATTGTAAAGAAGCGCGGACGGCGAGTCAAACGTGATGTTGTTTAACCAGTGCAGATGCACGAATCAGCCGCAGGCGCGGACGGATGTAATCCGAGCACCGGGGCGGCGACTTGCACGTGTATCCGTCGAGCATCATAGCACGGACAAGCACTAGTGAAAAAGTGATGTTGACGCGGACCCCTTAGGTAACACCTTTTTATAGGTCCTGCAAAAATATTACAAGACCAAGTAATTGTTGTTGGATGATTTAACATATACTGATAAAATACATAGGAAAAACAACACCTCGTATTTTTGTTCAGACGACAGATGATCGTAGCATCCGTGAATCCCCTGTTACTCCCTCAACTGATCAAAACTTCATAGAAAATGCAGGTTTGTATGCCCGCGGTGGTGGTCTATTGACCCAGAACCGTAGAAGCACCTCTGCGATTTGGTTTCAGTGCGTCTTGAAATGAGGCGGCGGCTCGGTGAAGGAGGCGACTCAAGGACGCGCCGGTGAGGGCGATCAGCGGAGGGTGAGGCCGGCCACAGCGGGGGCGCGTCGGCGGAGGCTGGTGGCTCAGCGAGGCCGGATCGGGACGGCTCTCAGGTGGGCTTCAGCCGCGTCCGCGGCGAAGGCAAGAGGCGGGTCATGGTTGCGCCGGCGGCTCGTTTGACGGTGGGCGGCTGAGCTCCGCACCGGTGGTGGATCCAGGCGGTTCGTGGTGGAAGCGGAGTCGGCTCGGGCAGCTCGGCGGCAGGCTGAAAACCATGACGGAAGCGGAGTCCAGAAGATTGAGGCCGAGCGAAGGCAAGGGTTGTTGAGTAAATAGGCAATTTCTCGATTAAATTAATCCACGAGTAAATCACTAGCACGGCATTGACACAAATAAACACATACTGATATTCAGTCAAGCTAGCACATACTACGCTAATTGCAGAAAGATCTACGTATAACGCTAGCGTGGCTAAAACAGAAAACAGTAGGAGGGGGATAAACGAGTTATACCCTCCAGTAGGCCATGCAGAGGCCGCGGCTTTGGTGGCGGCATTGGTTTCCTCGGCGGCCTTCTTGTCAGCTTCAGCTTTCTCGGCGGTGGCATGTTCGGCGTCGGTGGACATGGTGATGATGAAGGCGACGCGAACGTAGAGGAAGTAGACGATCGGAAGCGAGCAGTCGCGTAATCGCTGCCCAAAAACCTATTCGCCCCTCACCCCGTACGGGAACCAGAAGAGCGTGGTTTCGGAGACCTTCTCTCCCGTCGACCGTGTACGCGGCGGACAGGATGGAGTCACCAGCAGCAGCAGCAGCAAGGGAACGGCGGTGGGCGTGCGCGTGGAGCAGAAGTGATCTGTTCGTGGCGGCTAGGGTTAGGAGACACCGCACACTTATATAGATGCAGTCGCGTGGAGAGACGTGGGCTCGGCCCACGTCCGGGTCCGTGAAAGCCCACGATCCAACATCTCAGATCGTGGCCCAGCTGTCAGAGAACTCTCCGTTAGTGACTGGCAAAAATAAGTGCGTAGATGTGAGCTCGGCTCGGCTCAATCCCGCAACCCGCGTCGCGTCGCGTCGTGACGAGGCGTGGCGTGGCGAGGCGGGCGGCGGAAGAGGAGTGCGCGAGGGCCTCTTCTCTTCTCAAGCTCCAATAGCATGTAGAAGAGAAACCCTTATAAACCATTCCAACTCTCCTTCCACTAGCGGGGTGGGACTAAACTTCCCACCACACCTAGTGCCATATAACCCACATGGGACCTTAGACATTTTTCAGAAATTGCTATATGGGCCTAGAGCCCATCTCAAATTTCAGCAATCCCCCACCAGATCTCGAGGGCCCATTGTGTCCTTTGTTCCAATTGCTGTTTTGATATACCAGTGTGTCAGTGAAGACCTGTTAAGGTTGAACTTCACCTAGAGCAGGTAGCTACACTCCTTCACAACTGAACAATGGACTATGCCTTGAATTGTCAGTTTGGCGTAAAGAAGTTTCACTACATGTCTTACTAGTACTAGGATGCCGAAGGCTGACCCCTCGGGTGGAGCATATAAGTCACACTCCTGGCCTATTCATGAGCTTACTAGAGATCACCCCAATCTCATAGACTGTGACCAGCAGACTGTGACCATAGGGACCATCAGTGATCTCCCATGTCCCGTTAGCCATGATGGAATCCATCTCGCTACGGACCGCATTCTTCCAGTAGTCATCTTCTGGAGAGGCATACGCTTCTGAAATAGAAGTGGGAGTATCATCCACGAGGTACATGAAGAAATCAGCACCAAAGGTCTTTGCAGTCCTTTGTCTCTTGCCCCTACCAAGGGTTTCCTCGTCATCCTCCTCAGGATTTCCATAATGTGTTTGTTCATAATATGCCATAGGAATGGCAGGTTCAGGAGTCTCCTCAGATTCCTGTCTAGAAGTGCTTTGCATATCTCTCATAGGAAAAATATTCGCGAAGAATGTAGCATCCTTAGACTCCATAATTGTACCGACCTTCTCGTCAGGTACCTCAGATTTCACTACTAGAAACCTATAGCCAACGCTGTTCTTAGCGTAACCCAAATTAACGCGGTCCACAGTCTTTGGTCCAAGCTTACGCTTTTTGGGGATTGGCACATTGACTTTCGACAAACAGCCCCAAGTACGCAAGTACGAGAGTGTTTTCCTTCTCTTTGCCCATTTCTCATAGGGAGTGATCTCATTATCCTTTGTCGGAACTTTATTCAGGACATGACATGCCGTCAATATAGCCTCCCCCCACCATGCCTTGGATAAACCCGATGTATCTAACATCGTGTTAACCAAATCAGTTGGAGTACGGTTTTTCCGCTCCGCAACCCCGTTTGACTGGGGTGAATAGGGAGGCGTCCTCTCATGAATAATGCCATGTTCTGCACAGAAAGAATCAAACTCACTCGAGAAGTACTCTCCACCACGATCTGGCTGGACTCGTTTAATTTTCTTTTCAAGTTGTTTCTCAACTTCTGCCTTATAGATTTTAAAGTAGTGTAGAGCCTCATCTTTAGTGTTTAACAGATACACATAGCAATATCTAGTGGAGTCATCTATCAATGTCATGAAGTATTTCTTTCCAGCTTTAGTCAACACACCATTCATCTCCCAAAGATCAGAATGTATCAGTTCTAATGGTGCCAAGTGTCTCTCCTCCGCGGCCTTGTGAGGCTTGCGAGGTTGCTTAGCCTGCACACATGAAAGGCACTTGGAACCTTTGGCTAAGGTGAAACTCGGGATTAAATCCAACTTGGCTAGCCGCGTCATAACACCAAAACTAATGCGACAAAGACGTGAATGCCAAACTTCAGATTCATTAACATTCGAATGAATATGGTTCACGACTTTATTACAAAAATCTGCGAGGGAAAGGCGGAACATCCCTCCGCTCTCATACCCTTTTCCAACCAAGAGTCCATATTTCGTAACAACTAATTTATTAGACCTGAAAACCAACTTAAACCCTTCTCTACATAGAAGGGAGCCACTAACGAGGTTCTTCTTGATGGCGGGGACATGCTGCACGTTCTTCAGCTGCATGATCCTTCCCGAAGTAAACTTCAGATCGACCGTGCCAACACCATGAACAGAAGCACTCGCGCCATTCCCCATCAATACGGACCCGTGGCCTGTGGCCTGGTAAGAAGTGAACAATGAAATGTTAGCACACACATGAACACCTGCACCTGTGTCCACCCACCAATCGTTGGGTTGAAACACTGAAAAAACAGTAAATGAATTACCGTACCCAGATGCACCATTCTCATTGTTGCCCACAATCATGTTGACAGACTTGGAGTCCTGTCCTGGCTTCTTGTACTTGTTTGGGCACTTATTGGCCCAATGTTCAACCGAACCACAAGTAAAGCAACCCTCATCCTTCTTCTTCTTCTTGAAGGTCTTCTTACTCTTCTTCTTAAAGTCGGTATTCTGTTGGACACCGTTCTTTCCCTTGGGCTTGTCGGAGTTATGGTTCCTCTGGTTCACCATGTTGGCGACAGAAGTCCCTTTTCCATACGAGTCTTTTGCCCTTGAATTCTGCTCAACACTCAGATGGCCAATGACATCCTCCACAGAGAATTCACGCCTCTGATGTTTCAGAGTGGTGGCAAAGTTCCTCCAGGAATTAGGGAGCTTAGCGATTATGCAGCCCGCGATAAACTTGCCCGGTAACTCGCACTTAAGAAGTTCAAGCTCCTTAACAATGCATATTATCTCATGAGCCTGCTCCAATACAGGACGGTTTTCAACCATCTTGTAATCGTGGAACTGCTCTATAATATACATCTCGCTCCCTACATCGGCATCCCCGAATTTAGATTCGAGTGCCTCCCACAAGTCCTTGGCGACATGCACATGTAAATATGCATCGACCAATTTATCTCCGATCACGCTAAGAACTGCTCCGAGAAACACAATGGTAGCCTCCTTAAATGCCTTCTCCTGTTCAGGAGCAATCGTTCCCATGGAGACACTAATGACCCAGAACACGTTCATAGCCGTGAGCCATAACGTGGTCTTAGTCTGCCAACTCTTAAAGTATGTACCGGTAAACTTATCCGGTTTCAGTGCAGCGGCAAAGCCACTTGCCAAAAAATTCCTACACATAACAGTTTTTTGGACTGTTGAGTAAATAGGCAATTTCTCGATTAAATTAATCCACGAGTCAATCACTAGCATGGCATTGACAAAAATAAACACATACTGATATTCCGTGAAGCTAGCACATACTACGCTAATTGCAGAAAGATCTACGTATAATGCTAGCATGGCTAAAACAGAAAACAGTACGAGCCGGATAAACGAGTTATACCCTCCAGTAGGCCATGCAGAGGCCGCAGCTTTGGTGGCGGCATCGGCGTCCTCGGCGGCCTTCTTGTCGGCTTCAGCTTTCTCGGCGGCGGCACGTTCGGCGTCGGTGGACATGGTGATGATGAAGGCGACACGAACGTAGAGGAAGTAGACGATCGGAAGCGAGCAGTCGCGTAATCGCTGCCCAAAAACCTATTCGCCCCTCACCCCGTACATGAACCAGAAGGGCATGGTTTCGGAGACCTGCTCTACAGTCGACCGTGTACGCGGCGGACAGGATGGAGTCACCGGCGGCAGCAGCAGCAAGGGAACGACGGTGGGCGTGCGCGTGGAGCAGATGTGATCTGTTCGTGGCAGCTAGAGTTAGGAGACACCGCACACTTATATTGATGCAGCCGCGTGGAGAGACGTTGGCTCGACCCACGTCCGAGTCCGTGACAGCCCACGATCCGACGTCTCAGATCGTGGCCCAGCTATCAGAGAACTCTCCGTTAGTGACTGGCAAAAATAAGCACGTAGATGTGAGCTCGGCTCGGCTCAATCCCGCAACCCGCGGCACATCGTGACGAGGCGTGGCGTGGCGAGGCGGGCGGCGGAGGAGGAGTGCGTGAGGGCCTCTTCTCTTCTCAAGCTCCAATAGCATGTAGAAGAGAAACCCTTATAAACCACTCCAACTCTCCTTCCACTAGCGGGGTTGGACTAAACTTCCCACTACACCTAGTGCCATATAACCCACATGGGCCTTTAGAGATTTTTCAGAAATTGCTATATGGGCCTAGAGCCCATCTCAAATTTCAGCAATCCCCCACCAGATCTCGAGGGCCCATTGTGTCCTCTGTTCCAATTGCTGTTTCGATATACCAGTGTGTCAGTGAAGACCTGTTAAGGTTGAACTTCACCTAGAGCAGGTAGTTACACTCCTTCACAATTGAACAATGGACTATGACTTGAATTGTCAGTTTGGCGTAAAGAAGTTTCACTACATGTCTTACTAGTACTAGGCTGCCGAAGGCCGACCCCTCGGGTGGAGCATATAAGTCACACTCCTGGCCTATTCATGAGCTTACTAGAGATCACCCCAATCTCATAGACTGTGACCAGCAGTCGGGCTCACATAGGTGTGTTCCTCCAAAGATCTCTCTGTAGGATAGCATCTTGCTTACATAAGCTTTGGAACATATTAAGATAATAGTCATGCTACCATACAGTATCGAGAGTATTGCATCTCCAACGGAGTGGGTTAGTATAGTTACTCTCCTCAGTTCACCACTGGCTTGTTTTCCCAGGTCCTAATTCATGGGATCTCCGATCACATAGGTTGGGTTACTACCATGGAAACTCATGTGGGTCTCATACCCATCTCCCTCGATGCATTATCTATCACAACATGTGATAGCCCTTTCGTAAAGGGATCTGCCAGATTCTTAGCCGTATGGACATAGTCCAACGCTATCACTTCGGAGTTTCCTAATTTTCTACCAGCTTTTAATCTCATTCTTTTGTGTTTGGTGGACTTCATGTTGTCCTTTGAACTCTTCACCTTGGTGATGACAGTCTGATTGTCACAGTTCATAAGGATAGCCGGAACCGGTTTATCAACCAATGGCAAGTCCATCAAAAGATCTCGAAGCCATCTCACTTCAACACCAGATGTGTCTATTGTTGTTAATTCTGTTTCCATTGTCGATCTCGTTAAGATCGTTTGCTTGCAAGACTTCCAGGAAACAGCGCCACCTCCAAGAGTAAACATATACCCAGTTATGGCCTTCATCTCATCAGCATCAGAGATCCAATTCGCATCACTATACCCTTCAAGTACCGACGGGTATCCGGTATAGTGAAGTCCATAGTTCATAGTACCTTTCAGATAGCGCATAACTCTCTCAACAGCATGCCAATGTACATCACCCGGTTTGGAAACAAATCGGCTCAGTTTGCTCGCAGCAAACGCCATGTCAGGCCTCGTTGCGCTCGCTAGGTACATCAGTGAACCAATGATTTCAGAGTATCTCAATTGATCTTTAGCCATGCCTTTGGACTTTCGAATCAACACGCTAGGATCATATGGTGTTTGAGATGGCGTGCAGTCCGAATATCCAAAACGACTCAACACCTTCTCAAAATAGTGGGATTGCAGAAGTGTAATTCCACCCTCATTATCTCTCAGTAGCTTGATGTTCAAGATAACATCAGCCACACCAAGGTCTTTCATCTCAAAGTTCTGAGATAGAAACTATTTGACCTCCTCAATGACTTTGAGGTTTGTTCCGAATATCAGTATGTCATCAACATACAAGCACAGTATAACTCCTTCGCCCCCACCATGGCGATAGTATACACATTTGTCAGCCTCATTAACAACGAAACCAACAGATGTCAGAATTGTATTAAACTTATCATGCCATTGGTTAGGTGCTTGTTTCAGGCCATATAAAGATTTTATCAACCTACACACCTCTCTTTCCTGACCATCTATCACAAAGCCATTAGGCTGTTGCATGTAGATTTCCTCCCTTAGCTCTCCATTTAGAAAATCCATCTTAACATCCATCTGATGGACGAGAAGACCGTGCGAGGCTGCCAACGAGAGTAATACTCGAATGGTGGTCAGTCTAGCCACAGGTGAATAAGTATCGAAGAAATCTTCCTCTTCTTGATGGTCATAGCCCTTGGCCACAAGCCTAGCCTTGTACTTTTCAATAGTACCATCAGGCCTAAGCTTCTTTTTGAACACCCACTTACACCCTAGTGGTTTGCAACCATAGGGACCATCAGTGATCTCCCATGTCCCGTTAGCCATGATGGAATCCATCTCGCTACGGACCGCATTCTTCCAGTAGTCAGCTTCTGGAGAGGCATACGCTTCTGAAATAGAAGTGGGAGTATCATCCACGAGGTACACGAAGAAATCATCACCAAAGGTCTTTGCAGTCCTTTGTCTCTTGCCCCTACCAAGGGTTTCGTCGTCATCCTCCTCAGGATTTCCATAATGTGTTTGTTCATAATATTCCATAGGAATGGCAGGTTCAGGAGTCTCCTCAGATTCCTGTCTAGAAGTGCTTTGCATATCTCTCATAGGTAAAATATCCTCGAAGAATGTAGCATCCTTAGACTCCATAATTGTACCGACCTTCTGGTCAGGTACCTCACATTTCACTACTAGAAACCTATAGCCAACGCTGTTCTTAGCGTAACCCAAATTAACGCAGTCCATAGTCTTTGGTCCAAGCTTACGCTTTTTGGGGATCGGCACATTAACTTTCGCCAAACAGCCCCAAGTACGCAAGTATGAGAGTGTTGTCCTTCTCTTTGACCATTTCTCATAGGGATTGATCTCATTATCCTTTGTAGGAACTTTATTCAGGACATGACATGCCGTCAATATAGCCTCCCCCCACCATGCCTTGGATAAACCCGATGTATCTAACATCGTGTTAACCAAATCAGTTAGAGTACGGTTTTTCCGCTCGGCAACCCTGTTTGACTGGGGTGAATAGGGAGGCTTCCTCTCATGAATAATGCCATGTTCCGCACAGAAAGAATCAAAGTCACTCGAGAAGTACTCTCCACCACGATCTGACCGGACTCGTTTAATTTTCTTTTCAAGTTGTTTCTCAACTTCTGCCTTATAGATTTTAAAGTAGTGTAGAGGCTCACCTTTAGTGTTTAACAGATACACATAGCAATATCTAGTGGAGTCATCTATCAATGTCATGAAGTATTTCTTTCCACCTTTAGTCAACACACCATTCATCTCACAAAGATTAGAATGTATGAGTTCTAATCCTGCCAAGTGTCTCTCCTCCGCGGCCTTGTGAGGCTTTCGAGGTTGCTTAGCTTGCACACATGAAAGGCACTTACAACCTTTGGCTAAGGTGAAACTTGGGATTAAATCCAACTTGGCTAGCCGCGTCATAACACCGAAACTAATGTGACAAAGATGTGAATGTCAAACTTCAGATTCATTAACATTCGAATCAATATGGTTCATGACTTTATTACAAAAATCTGCGAGGGAAAGGCGGAACATCCCTCCGCTCTCATAACCTTTTCCAACAAAGAGTCCATATTTTGTAACAACTAATTTATTAGACTTGAAAACTAACTTAAACCCTTCTCTACATAGAAGGGAACCACTAACGAGGTTCTTCTTGATGGCGGGGCGCTGCATGATCCTTCCCGAAGTAAACTTCAGATCGACCGTGCCAACACCATGAACAAAAGCACTCGCGCCATTCCCCATCAATACGGACCCGTGACCTATGTCCTGGTAAGAAGTGAACAATGAAATGTTAGCACACACATGAACACCTGCACCTGTGTCCACCAACCAATCGTTGGGTTGAAACACTGAAAAAATAGTAAATGAATTACCGTACCCAGATGCACCATTCTCATTGTTGCCCACAATCATGTTGACAGACTTGGAGTCCTGTCCTGGCTTCTTGTACTTGTTTGGGCACTTATTGGCCCAATGTTCAACCGAACCACAAGTAAAGCAGCCCTCATCCTTCTTGTTCTTTTTGAAGGTCTTCTTACTGTTCTTCGTAAAGTCGGTATTCTGTTGGACACCGTTCTTTCCCTTGGGCTTGTGGGAGTTATGGTTCCTCTGGTTCACCATGTTGGCGACAGAAGTCCCTTTTCCATGCGAGTCTTTTTCCCTTGAATTCTGCTCAACACTCAGATGGCCAATGACATCCTCCATAGAGAATTCATGCCTCTGATGTTTCAGAGTGGTGGCAAAGTTCCTCTAGGAATTAGGGTGCTTAGCGATTTTGTATCCCACGACAAACTTGCCCGCTAAATTGCACTTAAGAAGTTGAAGCTCCTTAACAATGCATATTATCTCATGAGCCTGCTCCAATACAGGACGGTTTTCAACCATCTTGTAATCGTGGAACTGCTCTATAATATACATCTCGCTCCCTGCATCGGCGGCCCCGAATTTAGATTCGAGCGCCACCCACAAGTCCTTGGCGACATGCACATGTAAATATGCATCGACCAGTTTATCTCCGATCACGCTAAGAACTGCTCCGAGAAACACAATGGTAGCCCCCTTGAACGCCTTCTCCTGTTCGGGAGCAATCGTTCCCGTGGAGACACCGGTGACCCAGAACACGTTCATAGCCGTGAGCCATAATGTGGTCTTAGTCTGCCAACGTTTAAAGTATGTACCGGTAAACTTATCCGGTTTCAGTGCAGCGGCAAAGCCACTTGACGAAAAATTCCTACAAATAATAGGTTTTTGAATTGTTGAGTAAATAGGTAATTTCTCGATTAAATTAATCCACGAGTTAATCACTAGCACGGCATTGACACAAATAAACACATACTGATATTTAGTCAAGCTATCACATACTACGCTAATTGCAGAAAGATCTACGTATAACGCTAGCATGGCTAAAACAGAAAACAGTAGGAGTGGGATAAACGAGTTGTACCCTCCAGTAGGCCATGCAGAGGCCGCGGCTTTGGTGGCGGCATCGGCGTCCTCGGCGGCCTTCTTGTCGGCTTCAGCTTTCTCGGCGGCGGCACGTTCGGCGTCGGTGGACATGGTGATGATGAAGGCGACGCGAACGTAGAGGAAGTAGACGGTCGGAAGCAAGTAGTCGCGTAATCGCTACCCAAAAACCTATTCGCCCCTCACCCCGTACAGGAACCAGAAGGGCGTGGTTTCGGAGACCTGCTCTCCCGTCGACCGTGTACGCGGCGGACGGGACGGAGTCACCGGCGGCAGCAGCAACAAGGGAACGACTGTGGGCGTGCACGTGGAGCAGATGTGATCTGTTCATGGCGGCTAGGGTTAGGAGACACCGCACACTTATATAGATGCAGCCGCGTGGAGAGACATGGGCTCGACCCACGTCCGAGTCCTTGACAGCCCACGATCCGACATCTCAGATCGTGGCCCAGCTATCAGAGAACTCTCCCTTAGTGACTGGCAAAAATAAGCGCGTAGATGTGAGCTCGGCTCGGCTCAATCCCGCAACCCGCGGCGCGTCGTGACGAGGCGTGGCATGGCGAGGCGGGCGGCGGAGGAGGAGTGCGTGAGTGCCGGGGGAGTGATCCACGAGCACCTATGGGACTGGCGGACCGGGTCCCTTTCGGTTCGGCGGGGGCGAGGGTCGCACGAAGAGCGGATCGAGGCGGAGCACACGAGCGGTTTACCCAGGTTTGGGCCGCACGGATGCGTAAAACCCTACTCCTGCTTTGTGGTTTGTATTGAGTTCTTGCTCGGGAGCGCGGAGTGCTACAGTACACCCCAGCAGCTAACGAGACCGAGCGTGAGTGTTCTCTTCCTCCGGAACCGAACCCCCCCTACGTTGCGCATGGGCCTCCTTTTATATGCTCAAGGGGTCACCGACAGGTGGCAACATAGACAAGGGTAAAAATGGAAAGGTGCTGCGGTTGGTACAGCTACCTGCTACAGTGTATCATACCTAACCCTGACGGCAGGGGACAAGGGCATTAAATGCCCGTCTGCATCGCCTAAATAGTGCAAAAGAGACCATCAGGGACGCCACCGCTCGCCATGATGGCAATCTTGTTAGCGCCGCTGGCTGCACAGCCTCCCGCCACGTACGCCTGGAGGGGTCCCAGAGCGACACGATGGTGGATGTGCTGGAGTGCGGGCACGGAGTGGTGGCTTGCCGCAGCAAGCGCCTTGCCGCGGTCGTTGTCTTGTCGCGTCCGGGAGCTTGTCGCTCACCGAGCCTTGCCGGGACGCGTGGCGCGTCGCGGCAAGTTCCTTAAGATGCCTTGGTTGGCCTTCCCGGCAAGCTGCTCTTGCCGGGGTCTTGTCTCCTTGGCTTGGATACTTTGTCCTTGAATGGCTCCAAAGGAACCACGGAGGACCTTGGCGGTCACCCGGCAAGCCTTGCCGCGGGATGCTGCGACTGCCCGTGCACAAGTTCGGGATACTAGGGTACCCCTACTCTAGTACACCGATAGTGAGGGCCTCTTCTCTTCTCAAGCTCCAATAGCATGTAGAAGAGAAACCCTTATAAACAACTCCAACTATCCTTCCACTAGCGGGGTTGGACTAAACTTCCCACTACACCTAGTGACATATAACCCACATGGGCCCTTAGAGATTTTTTAGAAATTTCTATATGGGCCTAGAGCCCATCTCAAATTTCAGCAATCTCCCACCAGATCTCGAGGGCCCATTGTGTCCTCTGTTCCAATTGCTCTTTCGATATACCAGTGTGTCAGTGAAGAGCTGTTAAGGTTGAACTTCACCTAGAGCAGGTAGCTACACTCCTTCACAACTGAACAATGGACTATGACTTGAATTGTCAGTTTGGCGTAAAGAAGTTTCACTACATGTCTTACTAGTACTAGGCTGCCGAAGGCCGACCCCTCGGGTGGA
>NC_053022.1:583725259-583739823 GCF_003073215.2 Triticum urartu
AGAATTGTATTAACCGGAAACATAATACATGTGTGAATACATAGACAAACAGAGTGTCACTAGTATGCCTCTACTTGACTAGCTCGTTGATCAAAGATGGTTATGTTTCCTAACCATAGACATGAGTTGTCATTTGATTAACGGGATCACATCATTAGGGAATGATGTGATTGACTTGACCCATTCCGTTAGCTTAGCACTTGATCGTTTAGTTTGTGGCTATTGCTTTCTTCATGACTTATACATGTTCCTATGACTATGAGATTATGCAACTCCCGTTTACCGCGAGGAACACTTTGTGTGCTACCAAACGTCACAACGTAACTGGGTGATTATAAAGGTGTTCTACAGGTGTCTCCGAAGGTACTTGTTGGGTTGGTGTATTTCGAGATTAGGATTTGTCACTCCGATTGTCGGAGAGGTATCTCTGGGCCCACTCGGTAATGCACTGTTGGAACGTTGCAGAAAACAAAAAAAATTCCTACGGTTTCACCAAGATCCATCTATGAGTTCATTTAGCAATGAGTGGTTGGATGCATCTACGTACCTTGTAGATCGCAAGCGGAAGCGTTCAAAGAACGGGGATGAGGGAGTCGTACTCGACGTAATCCAAATCACCGGAGATCCTAGCGCCGAACGGACGGCACCTCCATGTTCAACACACGTACAGTCAGCGTAACGTCTCCTCCTTCTTGATCCAGCAAGGGGGAAGGAGAGGTTGAGGAAGATGGCTCCAGCAGCAGCACGACGGCATGGTGGTGATGGAGCTGCAGTACTCCGGCAGGGCTTCGCCAAGCTCTATGGAGAAGGAGGAGGTGTTGGAGAGGGAGAGGGAGGCACCAATGGCGTAGGGGAGAGGCCCTCCCTCCCCCCCACTATATATAGGGGGCTAGGGGGCGGCGGCCAAGGGGTGGGGGCTTGCCCCCCAAGCAAGGGGGCGCCCCCCTTTAGGGTTTCCCCCACCCTAGGCGCATGGGCCCTAGGGGAAGTGGCGCCCCAGCCCACTTTGGGCTGGATCCCTTCCCACTTCAGCCCATGGGGCCCTCCGGGATAGGTGGCCCCACCCGGTGGACCCCCGGGACCCTTTCGGTGACCCCGAAACTTGTCCCGATAGCCGAAATAGCACTTCCTATATATAATTCTTTACCTCCGGACCATTCCGGAACTCCTCGTGACGTCCGGGATCTCATCCGGGACTCTGAACAACATTCTGGTTACTGCATATACATATCCCTACAACCCTAGCGTCACCGAACCTTAAGTGTGTAGACCCTACGGGTTCGGGAGACATGTAGACATGACCGAGATCGCTCTCCGGTCAATAACCAACAGCGGGATCTGGATACCCATGTTGGCTCCCACATGCTCCTCGATGATCTCATCGGATGAACCACGATGTCGAGGATTCAAGCAACCCCGTATACAATTCCCTTTGTCAATCGGTATGTTACTTGCCCGAGATTCGATCGTCGGTATCCCAATACCTCGTTCAATCTCGTTACCGGCAAGTCACTTTACTCGTACCGTAATGCATGATCCCATGACCAGACACTTGGTCACTTTGAGCTCATTATGATGATGCATTACCGAGTGGGCCCAGTGATACCTCTCCGTCATACGGAGTGACAAATCCCAGTCTTGATCCGTGTCAACCCAGTTACGTTGTGACGTTTGGTACACCCAAAGCACTCCTACGGTATCCGGGAGTTACACGATCTCATGGTCTAAGGAAAAGATACTTGACATTGGAAAACTCTAGCAAACGAACTATACGATCTTGTGCTATGTTTAGGATTGGGTCTTATCCATCACATCATTCTCCTAATGATGTGATCTCGTTATCAATGACATCCAATGTCCATAGTCAGGAAACCATGACTATCTGTTGATCAACGAGCTAGTCAACTAGAGGCATACTAGGGACATGTTGGTGTCTATGTATTCACAGATGTATTACGATTTCCGGATAACACAATTCTAGCATGAATAAAAGACAATTATCATGAACAAGGAAATATAATAATAATCCTTTTATTATTGCCTCTAGGGCATATTTCCAACAGTCTCCCACTTGCACTAGAGTCAATAATCTAGTTACATTGTGATGAATCGAACACCCATGGAATTCTGGTGTTGATCATGTTTTGCTCTAGGGAGAGGTTTAGTCAACGGATCTGCTACATTCAGGTCCGTATGTACTTTACAAATATCTATGTCTCCATCTTGAACATTTTCACGAATGGAGTTGAAGCGACGCTTGATGTGCCTTGTCTTCTTGTGAAACCTGGGCTCCTTGGCAAGTGCAATAGCTCCAGTGTTGTCACAGAAGAGTTTGATTGGCCCCGACGCATTGGGTATGACTCCTAGGTCGGTGATGAACTCTTCACCAAATTGCTTCATGTGCTGCCTCCGAGGCTGCCATGTACTCCGCTCACATGTAGATCCCGCCACGACGCTCTGCTTGCAACTGCACCAGCTTACTGCCCCACCATTCAAAATATACACGTATCCGGTTTGTGACTTAGAGTCATCCAGATCTGTGTTCGAAGCTAGCGTCGACGTAACCCTTTACGACGAGCTCTTCGTCACCTCCATAAACGAGAAACATTTCCTTAGTCCTTTTCAGGTACTTCAGGATATTCTTGACCGCTGTCCAGTGTTCCTTGCCGGGATTACTTTGGTACCTTCCTACCAAACTTACGGCAAGGTTTACATCAGGTCTGGTACACAGCATGGCATACATATTAGACCCTATGGCTGAGGCATAGGGGATGACACTCATCTCTTCTATATCTTCTGCCGTGGTCGGACATTGAGCTGAGCTCAATTTCACACCTTGCAACACAGGCAAGAACCCCTTCTTAGACTGATCCATATTGAACTTCTTCAATATCTTATCAAGGTATGTGCTTTGTGAAAGACCTATGAGGCGTCTTGATCTATCTCTATAGATCTTGATGCCTAATATATAAGCAGCTTCTCCAAGGTCCTTCATTGAAAAACTCTTATTCAAGTAGGCCTTAATGCTGTCCAAAAGCACTATATCATTTCCCATCAAAAGTATGTCATCTACATATAATATGAGAAATGCTACAGAGCTCCCACTCACTTTCCTGTAAACGCAGGCTTCTCCATAAGTCTGTGTAAACCCAAACGCTTTGATCATCTCATCAAAGCGAATGTTCCAACTCCGAGATGCTTGCACCAGCCCATAAATCGAGCGTTGGAGCTTGCACACCTTGTCAGCATTCTTAGGATCGACAAAACCTTCCGGCTGCATCATATACAATTCTTCCTTAAGGAAACCATTAAGGAATGCCGTTTTGACGTCCATTTGCCATATCTCATAATCATAGATGCGGCAATTGCTAACATGATTCGGACGGACTTCAGCTTCGCTACGGGTGAGAAAGTCTCATCGTAGTCAACCCCTTGAACTTGTCGATAACCCTTAGCGACAAGCCGAGCTTTATAGATGGTCACATTACCATCCGCGTCTGTCTTCTTCTTAAAGATCCATTTATTTTCTATGGCTCGCCGCTCAACGGGCAAGTCAGTCAAAGTCCATACTTCGTTTTCATACATGGATCCTATCTCGGATTTCATGGCTTCCAGCCATTTGTCGGAATCCGGGCCCGCCATCGCTTCTTCATAGTTCGAAGGTTCACCGTTGTCTAACAACATGATTTCCAAGACAGGGTTGCCATACCACTCTGGTGCGGAACGTGTCCTTGTGGACCTACGAATTTCAGTAGGAGCTTGATCAGAAGTATCTTGATCATCATCATTAACTTCCTCTCTAGTCGGTGCAGGCACCTCAGGAACATTTTCTTGAGTTGCGCCTTTTTCCGGTTCAAGAGGTAATACTTCATCAAGTTCTACTTTCCTCCCACTTACTTCTTTCGAGAGAAACTCTTTCTCTAGAAAGGATCCATTCTTGGCAACAAAGATCTTGCCTTCGGATCTTGAAGGTATACCCAATAGTTTCTTTAGGGTATTGATAGAAGTATACCAATATTTTTCTTGGGTTTCCATATGAAGACGCATTTGTTTCTGACTTGGGTCGAGCCTTCTCGATCCCCCTCCATCTCGATCGCCCCCCCCCACCCTCGATCTCGATCCCCCCCCCCCCCCCCCCCCCCCCCCCCCCCCCCCCCCCCCCCCCCCCCCCCCCCCCCCCCCCCCCCCCCCCCCCCCCCCCGGTTGAAGTTTCTGCTGACAAAGCATGCAGTCACTTTAGAAATACGTGGGGGAACGCTAGTAATTTCAAAAAAATTCCTACGCACACGCAAGATCATGGTGATGCATAGCAACGAGAGGGGAGAGTGTTGTCTACGTACCCACGCAGACCGACTGCGGAAGCGATCACACAACGTAGAGGAAGTAGTCGTACGTCTTCCCGATCCGACCGATCCAAGCACCGTTACTCCGGCACCTCGAGTTCTTAGCACACGTACAGCTCGATGACGATCCCCGGGCTCCGATCCAGCAAAGCGTCGGGGAAGAGTTCCGTCAGCACGACGGCGTGGTGACGATCTTGATGTTCTACCAACGCAGGGCTTCGCCTAAGCACTACAACGATATGATCGAGGTGGAATATGGTGGCAGGGGGCACCGCACACGGCTAAGGAACGATCTCAAGGATCAACTTGTGTGTCTAGAGGTGCCCCTGCCTCCGTATATAAAGGAGGCCAAGGGGGAGGGGTGCGGCCAGCCCTATGGAGGCGCAGGAGGAGTCCTACTCCTACCGGGAGTAGGACTCCCCCCCAATCCTATTCCAAATAGGACTCCCAAGGGGGAAAGAGAGAGAGAGGTGGCCGGCCACCTCTCCTAGTCCTAATAGGACTAGGGGAGGGGGGAGGCGCGCAGCCCACTATGGGCAGCCCCTTTCACCTTTCCACTAAAGCCCAATAAGGCCCATATGACTCCCGGGGGGTTCCGGTAACCTCCCGGTAATCCGGTAAAATCCTGATTTCACCCGGAACACTTCCGAATCCAAACATAGGCTTCCAATATATCAATCTTTATGTCTCGACCATTTCGAGACTCCTCGTCATGTCCGTGATCACATCCGGGACTCCGAACAAACCTTCGGTACATCAAAATGCATAAACTCATAATAACTGTCATCGTAGCTTTAAGCGTGCGGACCCTACGGTTCGAGAACAATGTAGACATCACCGAGACACATCTCCGGTCAATAACCAATAGCGGGACCTGGATGCCCATATTGGCTCCTACATATTCTACGAAGATCTTTTATCGGTCAGACCGCATAACAACATACGTTGTTCCCTTTGTCATCGGTATGTTACTTGCCCGAGATTCGATCGTCGGTATCCAATACCTAGTTCAATCTCGTTACCGGCAAGTCTCTTTACTCGTTCCGTAATACATCATCCCGCAACTAACTCATTAGTTGCAATGCTTGCAAGGCTTATGTGATGTGCATTACCGAGAGGGCACAGAGATACCTCTCTGACAATCAGAGTGACAAATCCTAATCTCGAAATACGCCAACCCAACATCTACCTTTGGAGACACCTGTAGAGCTCCTTTATAATCACCCAGTTACGTTGTGACGTTTGGTAGCACACAAAGTGTTCCTCCGGCAAACGGGAGTTGCATAATCTCATAGTCATAGGAACATGTATAAGTCATGAAGAAAGCAAATAGCCAACATACTAAACGATCGGGTGCTAACCTAATGGAATGGGTCATGTCAATCAGATCATTCAACTAATGATGTGACCTCGTTAATCAAATAACAACTCTTTGTTCATGGTTAGGAAACATAACCATCTTTGATTAACGAGCTAGTCAAGTAGAGGCATACTAGTGACACTAAGTTTGTCTATGTATTCACACATGTATTATGTTTCCGGTTAATACAATTCTAGCATGAATAATAAACATTTATCATGATATAAGGAAATAAATAATAACTTTATTATTGCCTCTAGGGCATATTTCCTTCAGTCTCCCACTTGCACTAGAGTCAATAATCTAGATTACACTGTAATGATTCTAACACCCATGGAGCTGGTGCTGATCATGTTTTGCTCGTGGAAGAGGCTTAGTCAACGGGTCTGCAACATTCAGATCCGTATGTATCTTGCAAATCTCTATGTCTCCCACCTGGACTAGATCCCGGATGGAATTGAAGCGTCTCTTGATGTGCTTGGTCCTTTTGTGAAATCTGGATTCCTTTGCCAAGGCAATTGCACCAGTATTGTCACAAAAGATTTTCATTGGACCCGATGCACTAGGTATGACACCTAGATCGGATATGAACTCCTTCATCCAGACTCCTTCGTTCGCTGCTTCCGAAGCAGCTATGTACTCCGCTTCACATGTAGATCCCGCTACGACGCTTTGTTTAGAACTGCACCAACTGACAGCTCCACCGTTTAATGTAAACACGTATCCGGTTTGCGATTTAGAATCGTCCGGATCAGTGTCAAAGCTTGCATCAACGTAACCTTTTACGGTGAGCTCTTTGTCACCTCCATATACGAGAAACATATCCTTAGTCCTTTTCAGGTATTTCAGGATGTTCTTGACCGCTGTCCAGTGATCCACTCCTGGATTACTTTGGTACCTCCCTGCTAAACTTATAGCAAGGCACACATCAGGTCTGGTACACAGCATTGCATACATGATAGAGCCTATGGCTGAAGCATAGGGAACATCTTTCATTTTCTCTCTATCTTCTGCAGTGGCTCGGGCATTGAGTCTGACTCAACTTCACACCTTGTAACACAGGCAAGAACCCTTTCTTTGCTTGATCCATTTTGAACTTCTTCAAAATCTTGTCAAGGTATGTGCTTTGTGAAAGTCCAATTAAGCGTCTTGATCTATCTCTATAGATCTTTATGCCTAATATGTAAGCAGCTTCACCGAGGTCTTTCATTGAAAAACTCTTATTCAAGTATCCCTTTATGCTATCCAGAAATTCTATATCATTTCCAATCAGTAATATGTCATCCACATATAATATCAGAAATGCTACAGAGCTCCCACTCACTTTCTTGTAAATACAGGCTTCTCCAAAAGTCTGTGCAAACCAAATGCTTTGATCACACTATCAAAGCGTTTATTCCAACTCCGAGAGGCTTGCACCAGTCCATAAATGGATCGCTGGAGCTTGCACACTTTGTTAGCTCCCTTTGGATCGACAAAACCTTCCGGTTGCATCATATACAACTCTTCTTCCAGAAATCCATTCAGGAATGCAGTTTTGACATCCATTGCCAAATTTCATAATCATAAAATGCGGCAATTGCTAACATGATTCGGACAGACTTAAGCATCGCTACGGGTGAGAAGGTCTCATCGTAGTCAATCCCTTGAACTTGTCGAAAACCTTTCGCGACAAGTCGAGCTTTGTAGACAGTAACATTACCATCAGCGTCAGTCTTCTTCTTGAAGATCCATTTATTCTCAATTGCTTGCCGATCATCGGGCAAGTCAACCAAAGTCCATACTTTGTTCTCATACATGGATCCCATCTCAGATTTCATGGCTTCAAGCCATTTGCGGAATCTGGGCTCACCATCGCTTCTTCATAGTTCGTAGGTTCATCATGATCTAGTAGCATGACTTCCAGAACAGGATTACCGTACCACTCTGGCGCGATCTTCACTCTGGTTGATCTACGAGGTTCAGTAGTATCTTGATCTGAAGTTTCATGATCATCATTACTTCCTCACTAACTGGTGTAGGTGTCACTGAAACGTTTTCTGTGATGTACTACTTTCCAATAAGGGAGCAGGTACAGTTACCTCGTCAAGTTCTACTTTCCTCCCACTCACTTCTTTCGAGAGAAACTCCTTCTCTAGAAAGTTTCCGAATTTAGCAACAAAAGTCTTGCCTTCGGATCTGTGATAGAAGGTGTATCCAATAGTTTCCTTTGGATATCCTATGAAGACACATTTCTCCGATTTGGGTTCGAGCTTATCAGGTTGAAGCTTTTTCACATAAGCATAGCAGCCCCAAATTAAGAAACGACAACTTTGGTTTCTTGCCAAACCATAGTTCATAAGGCGTCGTCTCAACGGATTTTGATGGTGCCCTATTTAACGTGAATGCGGCCGTCTCTAGAGCGTATCCCCAAAACGATAGCGGTAAATCAGTAAGAGACATCATAGATCGCACCATATCTAGTAAAGTACGATTACGACGTTCGGACACACCATTACGCTGTGGTGTTCCGGGTGGCGTGTGTTGCGAAACTATTCCACAATTTTTCAAATGTACACCAAACTCGTAACTCAAATATTCTCCTCCACGATCAGATCGTAGAAACTTTATTTTCTTGTTACGATGATTTTCAACTTCACTCTGAAATTCTTTGAACTTTTCAAACGTTTCAGACTTATGCTTCATTAAGTAGATATACCCATATCTTATCTGCTTAAGTCATCTGTGAAGGTGAGAAAATAACGATATCCGCCACGAGCCTCAACATTCATCAGAGCACATACATCGGTATGTATGATTTCCAACAAGTCTGTTGCTCTCTCCATAGTACCGGAGAACGGTGTTTTAGTCATCTTGCCCATGAGGCACGGTTCGCAAGTACCAAGTGATTCATAATCATGTGGTTCCAAAAGTCCATTAGTCTGGAGTTTCTTCATGCGCTTTACACTGATATGACCTAAACAGCAGTGCCACAAATAAGTTGCACTATCATTATCAACTCTGCATCTTTTGGCTTCAACATTATGAATATGCGTATCACTACTATCGAGATTCATCAAAAATAGACCACGCTTCAAGGGTGCATGACCATAAAAGATATTACTCATATAAATAGAACAACCATTATTCTCTGATTTAAATGAATAACCGTCTCGCATCAAACAAGATCCAGAAATAATGTTCATGCTTAACGCTGGCACCAAATAACAATTATTTAGGTCTAATACTAATCCCGAAGGTAGATGTAGAGGTAGCGTGCCGACCGCGATCACATCGACTTTGGAACCGTTTCCCACGCGCATCGTCACCTCGTCCTTAGCCAATCTTCGCTTAATCCGTAGTCCCTGTTTCGAGTTGCAAATATTAGCAACAGAACCAGTATCAAATACCCAGGTGCTACTGCGAGCATTAGTAAGGTACACATCAATAACATGTATATCACATATACCTTTGTTCACCTTGCCATCCTTCTTATCCGCCAAATACTTGGGGCAGTTCCGCTTCCAGTGACCAGTCTGCTTGCAGTAGAAGCACTCAGTTTCAGGCTTAGGTCCAGACTTGGGTTTCTTCTCTTGAGCAGCAACTTGCTTGCTGTTCTTCTTGAAGTTCCCCTTCTTCTTCCCTTTGCCCTTTTTCTTGAAACTAGTGGTTCTTGTTGACCATCAACACTTGATGCTCCTTTTGATTTCTACCTCCGCAGCTTTCAGCATTCGAAGAGCTCGGGAATAGTCTTGTTCATCCCTTGCATATTATAGTTCATCACGAAGCTCTTGTAGCTTGGTGGCAGTGATTGGAGAATTCTGTCAATGACGCAATCATCTGGAAGATTAACTCCCATCGAATCAAGTGATTATTATACCCAGACATTTTGAGTATATGCTCACTGACAGAACTGTTCTCCTCCATCTTGCAGCCATAGAACTTATTGGAGACTTCATATCTCTCAATCCGGGCATTTGCTTGAAATATTAACTTCAACTCCTGGAACATCTCATATGCTCCATGACGTTCAAAACGTCGTTGAAGTCCCGATTCTAGAGCCGTAAAGCATGGCACACTGAACTATCGAGTAGTCATCAGCTTTGCTCTGCCAGACATTCATAATATCTGGTGTTGCTCCAGCAGCAGGCATGGCACCCAGCGGTGCTTCCAGGACGTAATTCTTCTGTGCAGCAATGAGGATAATCCTGAAGTTACGGACCCAGTCCGTGTAATTGCTACCATCATCTTTCAACTTTGCTTTCTCAAGGAACGCATTAAAATTCAACGGAACAACAGCACGAGCCATCTATCTACAATCAAACATAAACAAGCAAGATACTATCAGGTACTAAGTTCATGATAAGTTTAAGTTCAATTAATCAAATTGTTGGAAATATGCCCTAGAGGAATAATAAATTGATTATTATTATATTTCCTTGTTCATGATAATCCTTTATTATCCATGCTAGAATTGTATTGATAGGAAACTCAGATACATGTGTGGATACATAGACAACACCATGTCCCTAGTAAGCCTCTAGTTGACTAGCTCGTTGATCAATAGATGGTTACGGTTTCCTGACCATGGACATTGGATGTCGTTGATAACGGGATCACATCATTAGGAGAATGATGTGATGGACAAGACCCAATCCTAAGCCTAGCACAAAGATCATGTAGTTCGTATGCTAAAGCTTTTCTAATGTCAAGTATCATTTCCTTAGACCATGAGATTGTGCAACTCCTGGATACCGTAGGAGTGCTTTGGGTGTGCCAAACGTCACAACGTAACTGGGTGGCTATAAAGGTACACTACAGGTATCTCCGAAAGTGTCTGTTGGGTTGGCACGAATCGAGACTGGGATTTGTCACTCCGTGTGACGGAGAGGTATCTCTGGGCCCACTTGGTAGGACATCATCATAATGTGCACAATGTGACCAAGGAGTTGATCACGGGATGATGTGTTACGGAACGAGTAAAGGATACTTGCCGGTAACGAGATTGAACAAGGTATCGGGATACCGACGATCGAATCTCGGGCAAGTATCGTACCGATAGACAAAGGGAATTGTATACGGGATTGATGAATCCTCGACATCGTGGTTCATCCGATGAGATCATCGTGGAACATGTGGGACCAACATGGGTATCCAGATCCCGCTGTTGGTTATTGACCGGAGAACGTCTCGGTCATGTCTGCAGTTCCCGAACCGTAGGTCTACACACTTAAGGTTCGATGATGCTAGGGTTATAAAGGAAGTTTGTATGTGGTAACCGAATGTTGTTCGGGGTCCCGGATGAGATCCCGGACATCACGAGGAGTTCCGGAATGGTCCGGAGGTAAAGATTTATATATGGGAAGTCCTGTTTTGGTCACCGGAAAAGTTTTGGGGTTTATCGGTAACGTACCGGGACCACCGGGAGGGTCCCGGGGGTCCACCAAGTGGGGCCACCAGCCCCGGAGGGCTTCATGGGCCAAGTGTGGAAGGGGACCAGCCCCAGGTGGGCTGGTGCTCCCCCCCACAAGGGCCCAAGGGGCAAGGGAGAGGAGAAGGGGGCAAACCCTAGGGCAGATGGGCCCTAAGGCCCATCTTGGTGCGCCTCCCTCTCCCCCTCCCCCTTGGCTGCCCCCCTTAGATGGGATCTAGGCTGGCCGCCACCCCTAGGGGTGGAAACCCTAAAGGGGGCGCAGCCCCTCCCCTTCCCCTATATATAGTTGAGGTTTGGGCTGCTCATAACACGCGATTTGATCTCTCTCGTTGGTGCAGTCCTCCCTCTCTTTCTCCTCATATCCCGTAGTGCTTGGCGAAGCCCTGCAGAATTGCCACACTCCTCCACCACCACCACACCGTTGTGCTGCTGCTGGATGGAGTCTTCCTCAACCTCTCCCTCTCTCCTTGCTGGATCAAGGCGTGGGAGACATCGTCGGGCTGTACGTGTGTTGAACGCGGAGGTGCCGTCCGTTCGGCACTAGGATCATCGGTGATTTGAATCACGACGAGTACGACTCCTTCAACCCCATTCTCTTGAACGCTTCCGCTTAGCGATCTACAAGGGTTTGTAGATGCACTCTCCTTCCCCTCGTTGCTGGTCTCTCCATAGATAGATCTTGGTGATACGTAGGAAAATTTTGAATTTCTGCTACGTTCCCCAACAGTGGCATCATGAGCTAGGTCTATTGCGTAGATTCTATGCACGAGTAGAACACAAAGTAGTTGTGGGCGTTGATTTTGTTCAATATGCTTACCGTTACTAGTCCAATCTTGATTCGGCGGCATTGTGGGATGAAGCGGCCCGGACCGAACCTTACACGTACGCTTACGTGAGACCGGTTCCACCGACTGACATGCACTAGTTGCATAAGGTGGCTGCGGGTGTCTGTCTCTCCCACTTTAGTCGGATCGGATTCGATGAAAAGGGTCCTTATGAAGGGTAAATAGCAATTGGCATATCACGTTGTGGTCTTTGCGTAGGTAAGAAACGTTCTTGCTAGAAACCCATAGCAGCCACGTAAAACATGCAAACAACAATTAGAGGACGTCTAACTTGTTTTTGCAGGGTATGCTATGTGATGTGATATGGCCAAAGGATGTGATGAATGATATATGTGATGTATGAGATGATCATGTTCTTGTAATAGGAATCACGACTTGCATGTCGATGAGTATGACAACCGGCAGGAGCCATAGGAGTTGTCTTAATTTATTTATGACCTGCGTGTCAACATAAACGTCATGTAATTACTTTACTTTATTGCTAACCGTTAGCTGTAGTAGTAGAAGTAATAGTTGGCGAGACAACTTCATGAAGCACGATGATGGAGATCATGGTGTCATGCCGGTGACGATTATGATCAAGGAGCCCCAAAGATGGAGATCAAAAGGAGCAATATGATATTGGCCATATCATGTCACTATTTGATTGCATGTGATGTTTATCATGTTTATACATCTTATTTGCTTAGAACGACGGTAGTAAATAAGATGATCCCTCTTAAAATTTCAAGAAAGTGTTCCCCCTAACTGTGCACCGTTGCGAAAGTTCGTCGTTTCGAAGCACCACGTGATGATCGGGTGTGATAGATTCTTACGTTCGAATACAACGGGTGTTGACGAGTCTAGCATGTACAGACATGGCCTCGGAACACATGCGAAACACTTAGGTTACTTGACGAGCCTAGCATGTACAGACATGGCCTCGAACACAGAGACCGAAAGGGTCAAGCATGAGTCGTATGGTAGATACGATCAACATTGAAGATGTCACCCGATGTTGACTAGTCCGTCTCACGTGATGATCGGACATCGCCTAGTTGAACTCGGATCATGTAATCACTTAGATGACTAGAGGGATGTCTATCTGAGTGGGAGTTCACAAGATGAACTTAATTATCCTGAACATAGTCAAAAGGTCCTTCGCAAATTATGTCGTAGCTCGCGCTTCAGTTCTACTGTTTAGATATGTTCCTAGAGAAAATTTAGTTTGAAAGTTGATAGTAGAATTATGCGGACTAGGTCCGTAAACTGAGGATTGTTCCTCATTGCTTCATAGACTTTATGTCCTAATGCACCGCTCAGTGTGCTGAACCTCGAACGTCGTCTAGTGGATGTTGCGAACATCTGACATACACATTTTGATAACTACGTGATAGTTCAGTTAAACGGCTTAGAGTTGAGGCACCGAAGACGTTTTGAAACGTCACGAAACATATGAGATGTTTCGAGGGCTGAAATTGGGATTTTCAGGCTCGTGCCCACGTCAAGAGGTATAAGACCTCCGACGATTTTCTTAGCCTGCAAACTAAGGGAGAAAAGCTCAATTGTTGAGCTTGTGCTCAGATTGTCTGAGTACAACAATCGCTTGAATCGAAGTGGGAGTTGAATCTTCCAGATAGATAGTGATGTTTCTCCGAAGTCATTACCACCAAGCTGCTAGAGCTTCGTGATGAACTATAATATATCAGGGACATATATGATGATCCTTGAGATATTCGCGATGTTTGACACCGACGAAAGTAGAAATCAAAGGGAGCATCAATCGTTGATGGTTAGTAAAACCACTAGTTTCAAGAAGGCAAGGGCAAGAAGGGATACTTCATGGAAACGGACAATTCAGCTGCTGCTCTAGTTGAAGAAACCCAAGGTTGAACCCAAACCCGAGACTAAGTGCTTCTGTAATAAGGGGAACAGCCACTGGAGCAGAATTACCTAGATACTTGTAGATGAAGAAGGCTGGCAAGGTCGATAGAAGTATATTGGATATACATTGTGTGATGTGTACTTTACTAGTACTCCTAGTAGCACCATGGTATTAGATACCGGTTCGGTTGCTAAGTGTTAGTAACTCGAAATAAAAGCTAGGAATAAACGGAGACTAGCTAAAGGTGAGCTAACGATATGTGTGGAAGTGTTCCAAGTTGATATGATCAAAATCGCACGCTCCCTCTACATCGAGATTGGTGTTGAGCATAGACATGATTGGATTATGTCTATCGCAATACGGTTATTCATTTAAAGAGAATAATGGCTACTTTGTTTATTTGAATAATACCTTCAAATGGTCTTACACCTGAAATGAATGGTTTATTGAATCTCGATCGTAGTGATACACATGTTCATGCCAAAAGATAGTAATGATAGTACCACCTACTTGGGGCACTGCCACGTAAGTCATATCGGTATAAAACGCATGAAGAAGCTCCATGTTGATGGATCTTTGGGACTCACTCATTTTTGAAAAGTTGAGACATGCGAACCATGTCTATTGGTGTGTATGCATGAAGAAACTCCATGCAAATGGACCGTTTGGACTCACTTGATTTTGAATCACTTGAGACATGCAAATCATACCACATGGGCAAGATGACTTGAAAAGCCTT